>NW_028327174.1:32081608-32384639 GCF_987537825.1 Furipterus horrens
CTTGGATCTAACTAATTTTCAATATATTTGGAATACACAGTTTTGTCCTCCTTTTTAATTATTTTTCTATCTTTATCAGTTTCTGGTATCAGAAGTATGCAGTTTTATAAAATTAGCTAGAAGATTATTTTGTTTTCAATGTTTTGGAAACAATTTTATAGCACAGGAATTATCTGTTTCTTCTACATTTGAAAGAATGTTTTCAGCCTTTCTAAGAAAAACCTTGAAAAGTTTTGATTAGTTATTGTCAGTTTTGGGTTTTTTTTTTTTTTTTTAGTTTACTGATTCAACTTTCGAAGTTTGATTTTTTTCTAGAAAAATCTTACAGATTTTTAAATGACATTTTTAAGTTAATAAAGTTAAAGCAATTAAACTTAGGTTTATTGTTACACTATTTTCCCATTCCTAATATTGTGTACTTGGATTGGTCTTTTTAGTGTATTATGTTCATCAGAAACTTATTTCATTGGAATTTACAAAGAAATGACTTTTGGATTTTGCTTCTCTGCTACCTGATTGATTAATTTTTGTGTTTCACTTTAATTATTTTCTTCCTTCTGCTTCCTGTAGGCATGCTTGAAAAAAAATATTTACCTAAATTCTTGATTTGTAGGCTTATAACTGTATGCTCTAGCCTAGTAATGAAAACAATATACCTCAATGTACAGCTTTGTTTATTATTCAATTATGTTTTTCTAATTGCATACAGTTGCATTCTTGATTTTCTATTTGATTCAAAACTCCTATTGCTTTACAACAATGAGTTAAAACTTCCCTGTGTTTAGATATTGTATTTTAAGCTTGTCTTTTAATGTTTAGATTAATCATATTTATTATTAGAAAATGGAGCCTATTCCATTTATCCTTTTGGAAATTTATTGAGAGTTTAAGACCAGAAACCATAAAACTCCAAGATATATGATACATATAAATATCACTGCGTATTGTAAACAGACAAGAAAAAATGACATAAGAAGTATCAACTTTTGAAACTTGTATGCTTTATGAACCAATATTAGCCCAATAAATTTAATAAAAAAAAGAAGTATCAACTTGGAAAAGGAGGACTCAAAATGATAACCTTGCACAGCTACTCCAATTACCTCCCAAGAAATACCTAGAGAATTGGCTCAGCAAACTAAACCAACCACAGACTTCGGTAGAGAAGGCCAGTTACAATATAAGCATGAAACAACAAATGCTGAGCTAAATCTTACATATAAAATAGAATGAAAGACTCTAAATCACCTTTTTAGAAAATAAAATAGAATAAAGCATTTCAAATTATAACAACAATACAACTATGGAAGAGTAGAAGTAAACTTAATAAGAAATATTTGGTATGCATATATTTTTTAAAAACTAACATTTTACTGAGGAACACAAACCATGTTCCTGATGAGAAGACTCAGTATTATAGGAATATCAGTTTCAAAGTTGATACATTTTCTGTTATTTTTTTCTTGTATTTAATAAAATCCGGTGATATTTATATGTCAATAGACCCGTAGTTAAGATCGACTTATGACATTCTTCTATTTAGAATCACCCAGCACCTCTCAACGTTTTCAGGAAACCTCAGAATTCCCTGTTAAAGTGTGAGCTTTCTGGATCTGGTCCCTGACGACCCCCTCAGCTCCATCTTCCACAACATCCCCCCAACACAGGTTCTTCACCGAGATCCTCTAGCCATGCTGTAGTATGTGCAGTTTCTTAAAGGTGCTGTTTGCATCAGCTACTCTGTCAGCCTAGAAAACCCTTGGCTTATTTCCTCCTTTCACCTTTTCACCCAACTCAGGGCTTCTTGAACTTTATTGTGTCTGTGAATCACCTGGGGATCTGGTTTAAAAGGCAGATGTGACTCAATATTTCTGAGGTGAGGCCTGAGATTCTGCACTTCTAATTAGCTCCACAGAGCAATAGTATCATATCTCTAACAAAGACTTGGCTACTATGACTCCTTTTTGACAGTTTAGTTCAGCCACCTCCAGCCAGCATTCCCTGGATCTCACCCTCACAGTACCCCTATAGTACTAAATGCTGTGCTAGTGGCGACTTTGCTGGTAGACACTCCTCTTTTATCAGCTTATACTGTCTTGTACATTAACTCACACATACGGCAAACAGTATTGAATAAATGAATGAGATAATAATATGTGAAAAATAAACTTCATTTAGGAATTGAGAAAAGGATTAATAAAATCACACCATACATAATTTTTCCTGAAATCTCTCTATTCTTTATTGAATTCACTTCAGAAAGGATTTGGTAAGAATAGAATAGAATAGAATAGAAGAGAATAGAATAGAATAGAATAGAATAGAATAGAATAGAATAGAATAGAATAGAATAGAAATAGGTTAAGTGATTTAAAGATTTTCTCAATCATCAGAAATTTTGAATATACTAAAAAACACATCAAATAATGAAGAACAGTCTTCTATTACCTAAGTAGCTAGGATGTTTAGTGCACTATATAAATGGCTTTTTGTCTAGAAAAAGACTCAATTTCAATTTACATATGTATTTATTTCTTGCAGCATTTCAATATTTTTAGAGTCTATAAAGCATTTTAGCACATACAGCCTTTCTCTTAATTCTACATAACCTAAAAGGTCATGGCTGGTGTGGCTCAGTGGATTGAGAGCTGGCCTGCAAACCAAAGAGCTCCCAGTTTGATTCCCAGTCAGGGCACATTTCTGGGTTGTGGGCCAGGTCCCTGGTTGAGGGAGCCACAAGAGGCGACCACATATTGAGATTTCTCTTTCTCTCTCCCTCCTTTCCCCCTCTCTAAAAATAAATAAAATCTTCTTAAAAATCAACATTTTTTCATGATTATGAATGAAAAACCTGAGGCCATACAAATATAGTATGAGTTTACCTGACTTGCTAAGGTCATAGAATCAGGTATTGTCAGAGAAGTAGCTTAAACCCATATCTTCTGATACCTAGTCCAGAGTTCACTCACCTTATCTGGTTGAAACTTTTGCGAAGCCCCAACTTAGCAGAGATAGTGGTATATACAAGCTATCATAGCCACAGAATGTAGTTTTGCTTTTAATAAAATCACATTTTTGCCTCTATTTTAAACAACAAAATTAGTTTGCCTATTTTTTGTTTTCTGCTTTTTCTTTCTGGCCTAGATTTCAGGGCTGGCTAAAATGATTTACTTGTGAGAAAAAAAGTTTGGTAGCTCACACCTTGCAAAGAAGCTCCAAATAAGAGTAGGGCTAACTAATGAACACAGCACATCTACTACCATAGTAATCAAAGTATAGGCACTACAGATCTCAGAAGTTGTTAGTTAACAGATCGGAGGATCAGGGCCACAGACATGAAAGGTTTCATAGTCTACAAAATCAAGTTACTTTCTAGTTACGCTGAGATTGTTACCTGGGTGCCCTGATTTCTTGTCCCATGATCTCCCCACTGGGACCTGTCATGGCCCACATCAAGTTGAAAATCAAGACCTGTGAAGTACAAGGTAGAATAACCTGGGATAAAAACTGGTCTGAAGAAACCCGATCACTTTTTGAATAAAGCACTCAAATACTCACAAGGTACAGCATGTAACTTTGACATCATATATCGATCATCATATATATGAGGCCTTGACTAATCTAAATCTCATTGCCTCCTGCTCCTCCTTCACTCACTCTGCTCCACACCAGCCTTTCTCTTTCCCTGGCAAACCAAGCAGCCGCCACAGAAAGTCTTTGCACTTACTGAGTTCTCTGTTTGCAACATTTTGCTCACTAAGACTTGATTTCTCACTCCCTCTTTGTTCAAACATCAGCCTTCTGGTGGCCTTTTCTGACAACGTTCTCTAAAATAGTGCATGCTGTCCCTCTCTATCCCATTAACTTAACTTGTTTTTCTTAATAGCAGTTATCATCTCCTTAATGTATATCTTCTTGCTAATTTATTTATTGTCTGAAGTTCTACAATGTGTCAAAGAATAGTTATTATTCCCCATTGGGATGAACCTGGAACAGAGTTCCACACTTGAGAGAGGCAGGACAACTCAGTAAACATTGGGAGGTGTAGAAGGCTTCTTCTCTATTAAAAAGAATCAATCTGCCCCTAAAAATTGTGTACATAAATGTCACATACTAGAAGCTAATGAACTTTCTACCCAAAGTTTTACGAGTGACTCTACAGAAAGGCTTTATTAAGTATTATTTACAATTAATTGGACTTTACTAACAAGGTTACTCAGGTGCCTCTACACATAAGACCCTTGAAATAAACTGAATTTTCTAACATTCAGCCTCCAACATCAGTAAAACTCCATCTTAAGTTTACAGTGCTTTAGGCCAGGACTGGCTTGGATCAAATCCATATTTTAAAAACTCACGCATTGATTTATTTCATGCCTAAGGCCAATGTGATTGGGAAACACTCCATGCTTCATAAACAAAATACTTTGGTGGTGGAAGATTCCAATTTTAAGACAGAAAAGTATTCAAGAGGCTAACAAGTGCATCTGTTTTGCCTTATTCCAAAACACATATTAAAAAACAACACTACCAACAACCACAATACAATTCTGCTTGTGATGGCTGTTTATTATTGTCTGCTTTTAAATGGTGTCTGTGCCATTCTAAATATGGTCCTGGATTTCATGAAGGTACTCAGAGTGCCATATCTGTACCTGGACATCACCCACACTCATGTCCACTTCACCATGCCTGCGAAAACCCAGTCACTCTCGTGGGAGGGTCTCCCTGATTCTTTGCCTTCATCAAAAACATACTATAGTCTTGAGGAATTTCCCAGATAGTCTGGGGTCCCAGTTGCTGCTACTGTGCCCTGGCAAGCCTGCATTCTTCCTTCTACCTGATATTCCCATACGTCCCCTCCTCCAACTTCCAGGATCAAGAAAAGAGATGAGGGATGGAGAAGGCAGTTATGACTTGTCTTATCTATCTGTTGCTGCTCTACACAGTATTACAAACTTGGCAGCTTAACACAACACAAGGCTATATCATATGATAGCTCTGGAGGCCGCAGGTCTGAAATCAGTTTCACTAGGTTAATGTCAAGGTGTTAGCTTGACTGATTCCTTTTCTGGAAACCCCTAGGGAAGAATCTGTTTCCTTGTGTCTTCCCATTTCTAGTGACCTCATATTCCTTGGCTTGTGGAGGGTATAGCTCCTTGTCCAAAGGGTATAGCTCCAATCTCTGCTTCTATCATCACGTTACCTTCTCTTCTGATTCTAGTCAAATCCTCCTCTGCCTCTTTCTGACTACAGTTAGGATCCATCCAGATGACCCAGGATACTTTCCCATTTTAAGATTTTTAACTTTATCACATGTGCAAAGCCCCTTTTGCCATGTAATGTAACATTCACAGGTTCCAGGAATTAGAACATGGATATCTTTGGGGACATTATTCAGCCTCCTACGTAATCATTCCCCCACTGTCCTTCAACTTCCTTTTATATATTATCTAAATTTGATGAGGGACACTGCTGAGATCTCAAATCCTGGGAAGAGGCATCATTCAAACTTCTATAGAAGCGTTCTGCATTTTATTCAACAAATATTTAATGGATACTCATTACATCACCCAACCCATTTTTGGCCTTTGAAGCAAACATTGTAGATGTATCACTGTTCTCATGGAGCTCACAGGTCACACTATCTCATCACTAAATCATGTATGACCTCTACCTTACACACTTCCCTATGGATTTGCCCTTCCAAATCCAGTCCTGCCTTCCTGACCCTAACCAAGTAGCGTGGTCTTTCTGAGACAATGGGACAGGAACAGAATTCATTTTCACCATGGAACATGATTAATTTATTAGCATTAAAAACCTATTCAGATATTTTCTTCTTGAGTTATGTTTCTTCACCCAAACTTAAGTTGCATGGAAAAACATTGTAATGTCCTAGGCATGGGTTAAATTTGTGAAGGTTCCTTAATCTCCTTTGAATAGGGATTAGCAACTGCATAAATATTGCCCCAAAAATCCTGGATAGTGAAAGTTGCTCTTATTGCAAAATTCTAAATGACTGCTCAGACATGTGAACTGTTAATAGTATCCATCTTCACAGATAGGGGTCTGCTTCCACCTACTGGTTGGAGAATTTCACAATCATCAGTACTACTCAGGTAATTTCTACTTGTATCTTTGTATTGGTTTCTGATTTATAGGCATAATGTCAGCTCCTGTCCACCTAGGCCTTCTTTACTTCAGAACCTATCAGCTCTTTCTCATCTTAGCTTTTGGAGTGATTAATTAAACTATACAGTATGTTGTGTTATAAACATTGTTAGACATATACAGATATGAATGAGGACATCTGAACTCACAGAGTCTTACTTAATACACTTAGAGAGGTCTGAGAAAAATGGGCAAGATGATTCAAGGAGGTAAAGGGAATTTCAGCATACACTTGATTAGCAGTAGTGGAGGTCAGGAGAATTCTGTGCCTCCATAGACAGTCTTGGGGCTTGTGACTGGTCTTTATGTTGTGTGAGGGAAAACAACTTGAAAATTCTCTAGGAAAGTTGGAATTTCCATAAAAAATATTTACTTTAAAGTCTGTAAGGTAAAGAATATATCAGAAAATATGGCTAATTAGGATTTATATTACAGAAAACCAAATGTGATGCTATTCAAGAGAACACAGATTTTTCCCTTTGTGTATAAAACATATTATTCTGAGTCTGAGCCAAAGAGAACTAGAAAGAGTGAGTGTATGTGTGTGTGTGTGTATGTATATATATATATATAATATAAAATGTATTAGAGAACTCTGTCATAAGTTCCTATAGAATTAGCATGAATATGGTCTGCAATTAAATAAAAATAAAATGAAACAATAGTGAGATTCCATTTCACAACTAATTGTCCAAGATTGAAAAAACTATATGGCTGATGGATATGAATTGAGAGGTGATATGTATATATCACTGTGATTGATAGAATCTTTCTGGAAAGCATTTCAAAAGTGAATTTTGAAAAGCTTACACTCTTTGAATCAGTAATTTTGGCTCTAGGATAGTATAGCATAGTAATAATCATAGATGTACTCAAACATTTGTATTAAAAAGTTGTTAATTGCAGCATTGTTTATCTATTATAAAAAGTCTATTATTCTATGTGCCCCTGGCTGGTTTGGCTCAGTGGATTGAGCGTCGGCCTGCGAGCTAAGTGTCGCTGGTTCGATCTTCCAGTCAGGGCACATCAGAGAAGGAAAACTCTGACTCCAAAAAACCTCCGCTGCCTTGCGGCATACCTCTTCAGGGGAAAGGCTAAGGGAGTAAACCCCGACAGAAAATCCAGAGCCGGAGTCCCTAAGGTGGTTTGACGTTGTAGTCAACACCGGCAACTCCTGCAGCGCACCTGAAGCCAAGCTGTATTGACTCGTCTTTCCCTTGGACCCTTCAGCTGCGAAGAGAGGGGGGGTCTGCTGCATGGGCAACAGCAGACCCTCCATATCACCCTGCCCAGGCTCTGTAGCTTCAGCGTCATCACAAGATGTCGATTCAACACGGGAGGAGATAGATACCATGTCACTCCCGAGTCGGACTGCACAGCCATTCTCGGCGGTGCAGATAGACTCTTAAGAAGCTACACCATCGTCTCTCGAGACGGACGGCTGCCGACGATTATTCTATGTGTTGAGTGATTATAATGTTTCTGATTTGTGCTTGATCATTGATCCTGAGAGATAGCAGGAAATAAAGGGGAGGGAAAAGAAAAGACAGAGAAGACATATAATATAAGAAAATAAGACTAATGGAGTGTCGCCTCTCCCCTCTACTTCCTAACAGCCTAATGAGTTGATATTTCAGGCCTTAGAAAGGGATTAAAGGTAAAAGCCTTAGGAATGTTTTAGGAGAAATTGGTGACATTCTTGGAAAAAACCCATTCTTTTTCTGCTCCACCTCAAACATGCAACATACTTATACCCCAAAGTCATGCTCTATGATAATGTAGATACTAGCTACATGTTGCTACTCAATTATAAATTAAATGAAATTTTAAAAGTTAGTTCTTTGGTCATTCTAGCCACATTTGAAGTACTCAATAGCCACATGTAGCTAGTTGCTACATTTGAGAATGCACTTATAAAACATTTTTATCATCACAGAAAGGGATACTTTGTACATAGATAGCCTTGAGTAGAATTTCTACTCCTTGTTGAATGGCGAGAAAAATGTTCTCCTCCATTCTACTTTAGTTGCCCCATCCTGCAGTCTTTCTTTCTTTTTTTCTTTTTTTTTTTTTTCCTGGTATATGTCATCATCTGAACTTATTTAAAATAATAAATCTAGATTTCCACTTTTTTCCTTCACCTCAGTGCTCCCAGTATATTCTTCCTCCTAACTCACTGAACCTTCAATTTATTGGCTCCTTTATTTTTTCCCTACTCATTAATACATAGATTTCCAATAAAAATAAAGTATGAGGATTATATAGGTACCTTGATAAGAAATATTCTTAGAAAACTAGAAGTAGAAGGAACTTCTTCAACCTACATCTACAAAAACACATACCTAGCATCATACTTAATGTGAAAGAATAAAAACTTTCTTCTCTACTATTGGGAACAAAGAAAGGATGGATGCCCCCTTTTACCACTTCTATTTTGAGACATGAGAGTCTGGAGAGGACACTGGAGGTTCTAGGCAGTAGAGTAAGGTAGGGATGGAGGGAAAGGCATTCAAATTGCCAATAAAGAAGTGTGACTGTCTTTATTTGCACTCAACATGGTAATAGACACATTATCTTACATTAAAACATTAAATGTCCTAAGAAATGTATTTTTAAGAATCCAGTAAAACTACTTAGTAAGCTTAGAAAGGTTGTGGGATACAAGTTCAATATTAAAAAATCTGTTTGATTTCTATATACTAGAAAAGTGTCAAAAATTAAAATAATATAATTTATAAAATAGTATAAAAATATGAAATGCTTAACACATTTACAAAAGATCTGAAAGACCTGTACACAGGAAAACAAAACTGTGCTGAAAAATTTAAAGCCTTAAAGAAGAGATATACCACGTTTGTATGACTCAATATTGTTAACATGACAGCCTGGTCTACAGAGTTACTGCAGTCCTTCTCTCAATCCCAGCACAGCTTTTCTTTTCCCGAAATTGACAAGAAGGTTCAAAAATGTATATGGAAGTACCAAAGACTTAGAATGGGCACAACAGTCTTGACAAAGAAGAGCAAACTAGAAGACTTACACTACTGATCTCAAGACTTATTATGAAGCTATAGTAAGCAAGATACTATGGTACTGATACAAAGATAGACATATTGATCAAGGGAACAAAATAAAGAGTCTGGAAATAGACCCACCCATTTATGTTTAATAATATTTTACAAAGATTCCATAAGGAAATATATAACTCTTTATTTCCTTAGTTATAGGGGAAAAAAACCCTTTACAAATGATACAAAATAAATTGGATAACAATAAGCAAAATAATAAAACTTGACACTTGCCTCATACCTTATATCAAAATAAATTCAAAATAGAGAGTAGTCCTAAATGTAACATCTAAAAATACAAAACTTCTTAAAAAAATGAAAAAATCTTATTGCTCTTGATTCTGACAAAGATTTTTCACATAGAACACAAAAAGTACAAAGTGTAAAAAAAGAAAAACCTAATAGACTTCATCAAAATTTTAAACGTTTACCATTGAAAATCTTTGAAAATGTATATCCAACAAAGATCTTGTTTGAAAACATCTAAAGGACATCTACAACTCAATAAGAAGAAGAAAAGCATCTTAGGAAATAATGGACAAAAGATTCGAGCAGACATTTCACCAAAGAGAGAGAAAGAGAGAGCAAACAAGTTCATGACAAGATGCGTAACATCACTAGTCATCACTAGTAATTAAGGAAATGCAACTTAAAATTACAATTAGATACCACTGCAAATCTACTAGAAGGACTAACGTTTAAAAACTATGTTTACCAATTGTTCATGAAGACGTGGAGGGACTGAAACCCTTATACACTGCTGTTTGTAATATAAGTTGATGCAACTGTGTTAGAAAAACATTTAGCAATTTTTTAAAAACTTAAATACACACTTTCTTTATGATTCAGGCAAGCCACTACCAGGTATTGTTCAAGAGAAATGAAAGCATACGTACCACCGAAGACTTATAAGCAAATGTTCATAACACTTGTATTTGCAATGGCCCCAAACTGAAAACAACTAAATTTTTTATAAATAAATGAGTGAAGAAATTGTGATATGTTTATGTAATGGAATACTGATCAGAATTTTTTTTAAATATACACAAAAATATGCTTAAATTTCAAAATAATGATATTCATGGTTGAATGAAAGAAATCATACAAAATGTAATATATAGTTTGATTAAATTAACATACAATTTTTTATAAAATATAAATCTATAGTGATGTAAAACAGATCAATGGTTGGGTCTAGGATGGGTAGTAATAGAAAGAGGCAGGAGAAAACTTTTGGGGTGACAGTTATGTTTATGGACTTGGTCTCATTAATGAATATATATATCATAACTCATTAAATTGTACATTTTATGTATCTATAGTTTACTGTGTATTAACTTTTTTCAATAAAGCTTTTAAGTTTCCAAAACATTATCTGTGCTTGCATATCCTTTGAAAGCCTATTTATTTCTCCAAGAGAATACATATCCTAGATTGAAGACCACTGTGCTAGAGCATTAAAAAAAAAAGATGGAAAGCAGATATTGAATCTCTTTCTATATACCAGATACCTTCAAGATTTTTACAGTTGACAATGGAGAGTTTTTGAAAGCATGGTTGACTCATTCATCTAAAACAATTGTTGCATACCTACAATTTACCAAGCACTCTACTAGACTCTGACATAACAAAGGAAATGAAGTTCTTGTTCTTTTGTTGTCCATATTTTAGGACTGAGAAAACAATATACAAACATGTTTTATAAGATCATGTTGTTTTAAGAAATGCAGAGAGGTAGAAAATGGGACAAAGAGATAGACTACAAATGTGATGTTTTTTAAATAGCTCAGGGCAAACATCTGTGAGGCAGCAACAACTGAGCAGAAAAATGATTGAAGTAATAAACAGACAGCTAGAGGCAAAGTGTTCCAGGTAGAAGAAAAAATAAGGGTAAAACCCATGAGTCAGGAACATGATTTGGATGTTTCTGGGACATCAAGGATGCTTATGTTGCTGGGAAGTAATGACTGTTAAGGAAATTTTAAGGAAATAGTGTTAGAGGGATAAGCAGGGAAGAGTTTCTGTTGGTTCTGTAGGTTTTTCATAAAAAAAGACTTGAATATTTATTATACTAGAGCCAGGAAGTCACTGGAAGATTGTGAACACAAATTTCAGAGAATTTCATCATGTTGCATCAGCATCACATTTGACTCTTCAAACAAAATAAATTGGTGACTGTTTTCAACATTTTCATCACATCCACTGATAACTGGATAACTACTTTCTATACAATTATAGACAACTTTCTTACCATCTTTAATTATTTTTCCAGTTTAAGTCTTTGCTATTAACATCACTTCATTGCTATAAGGTTTCTTTGAGTGGAAAATTTATTTATTTACTCAAAAATAGTATGATTTACTAGGTACCAGGCACTATTGTAGGCACTGAGGATGTAGCTGTGAACAAAATAGACGAAAACCTATCCTTGCTCTTCTGGAACTTATACTGTAGTGTAAATTTATTGTTGCCAAGGACAGAAAACCGAATACGTGACTAAAATTCATAGTATAATGGATAACGAGAGAAAAAGAAAGTAGTAAGAAGCTTTACTGAGGTCAGAGGGGATGCTATTTAAAATAATGGCCAGAGAAGACCTCACTGAAAAAGTATCAATTGTATGGATACTAAAAGGTGGTGATGGAGTGATCTATGCAAATATCTGGAGAAGAACCTTCTAGGCAGAAAGAACAGCAAATACAAAAGTCATGAGAGTGGGTCAAGATCTTTTAGGGTCTTGAAGGCACTCTTTGGACTTCATGTTGAGTGATGTAGGAAGTCATTGGAGGATTTGAGCAGAATGGTGTCATGATATGACCTGTTTTAACATGAGGATTCTGGCTACTATGTTTAAACTAACATGGGGAAGTGTGGTTTGGGAAGAGGGGTGGTGAGTGTAAGGAGATTAGCTGAGACACAAGTTGGAAGGTGGTGCAATAATTCCAGACCAGAGTGACAGCCGTCAAAATGGTAAGAAGCAGTCATATTTTGGATATATTTTGAAATCAGAGCCTGATATGGTGTGAGTAAGCAAGGAGACAAAAATGATTCCAATATTGTGTGTGAGTGTGTGAGTGTGTGTGTGTGTGTGTGTGTGTGTGTGTTGTGTAACTAGTATAAAATTACAATTACTGAGATGGGAGCACAGGAGAAGAGTTTTGGGAAGGAAAGACGAGGAGCATAGCTTGTAAACTGTTGTATATGAGATGTTTATTGCATATCTAAAGGGAGATGGGGATTAGGTAATTGAAAAAATCTAGAGCTCACCAGGAAAGTCCTGGCCAGAGATAAAAATTTTAGAACTATCTATAGGTGGTATACATGAAAATGAATGAGTGCATCAAAAGACAATGGTTGAATCCTGAGATTGTAATGAAATAACTGGTACTAACTTATAAAATTTTCTTAGAATAAGTGGGAGTTGAATCCTGAGACACTCCAATTAAGAGACCAAAGATATAGAAAGGATTTAGGAAGTGAGGTGGAGATAGAGAAGACAGTGAATTAGGAGAAAAATGGCAAAGGATGCTGTCCTGGAAAGTATTTCCCCAGGAGAAATAAATAACCATCTCTGAAAAATGCTGTAAGTCGTTCAAGTCAGATGAAGACCATTACTTAGAGCATTTAGGAAATTTATGACTTAGGCAAGAGTAGTGTGAGTGGAGAATCAGGGACAAAAACTTGATTGAAGTGTACTCAAGAAAGAATGTGAAGAAATTAATGGAACACAACAATAGGTAAGCCTTTGAGAGGGTTTTTTTTTTTTTTCCCTGTAAAAAATTACACAGAAACGGCAATACTCAGAAAGGGAATGGGATCAAAAGAGGGATTTTTGGAATGGGAAAGTGACAGCACGTTGCTATGCTGATGGGAACGTTTCTTTAGAAAGGGAAAGTGGCAACACAGGAGAGGAGGCAATTGGGTGCACAAAAAGTGGTTGGCCTTGCCTAGAGAATGGACAGGTTCAAGGCACAGGATGTGGTACTGATTCACTGGGATCACAGGTGTGAAAGAAGCTTTTAGAAGTGTTGTTCTTTGTTTTCATTAGTGAAAGAGTCATCAGCTGAAGGTGAAGACAGGAAAGGATGACCTAGAATTTTGAGGAAAGAGATAAAGACAAAAAATCTTAAAAATAAGATGGCTTTGATAAGGAAAATGCAACACAATACCTAGCTAGGCAAAACAAAAGGCCCATTTGGGCTTCATGATCATAAATTTAAAGTAATATGGTTGAGGGCTTTTCTTCAATTATATTCATCAGTATGGATGAATGGACAGAATAGTCTGAGAGTTGGGTTTCATCAAGGCTGTAGTTCTGTGAAGCAATTATAATGATACAAGGGTCACAAATAGCTTGAAAAATATATGAAAGAAAGTGATTACCATAACCATTAAATTTAACCCAGATGTGGAGGGAAATGAGGATACAAAATAAGAAACAGTGGAATCCCTGGTAGAACCAATCAATGGATTATAGATCCTGGTCAGTGGCAGCATTGTTGTGAGCTGGAAGATAATGGTAATCCAATCCATGAAAATGATAATATGGGGAAGGGACAGTTTTAGGTGTGATAGGTCTAGCATATCTCCATTGGAGTGAGCAAAGCAATATTATTGGAGAAGAGGTTAAAAGGCTAAGAAATCCCAGAATTTTAAGGATTCTCTTCATGGTCATCAAAATCAACAGTAATTATTACAGCAGTACTATTTTTAAGAGATTGGTTTTAAACCAAGTGCTAAAACTGCCATGGAATAAATGACTTATGGATTGGTGGAAAATTCCAACAGAAGGATAAGTGATAGACTCTTTTGATATGAGATTCAAAACTGTGGATTTAGAGGAAAGGAGGTGTGAAAATAGACAGGCAAATTGGAGAGCAGTGCCTCTGGCATGGAGCAATGATACAGCATGGAGAAGGACAGGGCTTATGTTAGAGTAATCAGGCAAAGCAAAATAAGTTCAGAGAAGAGGCTGAAAGTAAAGGTAATTCTACTTGTGATTAACCATAAGCTTCAAAAAACTCAAGAGTTCAGGATTAGGAGAGAATTCAGAGGTGAGGGGCAGAAACAAGGGTGTGCAGAACCATTAGGGGATTGGGCAGGAACTGATGGAAGTAGTCATGGAATCCCTATATTCTTATGGTGGTGGCCGTAAGAAGATTAATCATGATGGCGCCAGGGCCTAGTGTCAGTGAATAGAGATATGTGGGGTTTTTTCCAGAAGTATACAGCCTCCTGGAACTTCCTCTTGATCACTGCTAAGAGAGGAAAGGTTAGCAGGTAGTGACAGGTTTGCTTTGAACCTGAAGACACCCTCTCAAAGCATGCCAGTGGCATCCACCTGAGAGACTGGGAATAAAAACTGTTGAAAAGATTGCTGGGCACGTGTCCTAGATCTTTTATTGTTGTCCATTTGATATAAATTAATTGCTTTAAGTATTTATAATACACAAATTTCATACAATAACTCTTATTAGGTATTGAGTATTGAATCTATAATGTATCAGGTACTGTGTAAATCTCTGTACATACATAATTGAATCCTACCCCAAGTACTGTCTTCTTACTTTATAGATGAGAATACTGATGCTCAGAAGATTTAAATAATCTAAGCAAGTCCATACTGTTAGCAAGTATCAGAGACAAATGGAATGAAAATTTATCAGGCGTCAAAGACCATGACATGTCATCAGAACTGTGGTGATTATCTTTGAAGTAAAGATCACTAGGTTTTTACTGCAAATTTTGCAATTCTGCTGATTCGTGGAAGTCAGCATAATATTGATCTTGAAAGAACTGTTGCAACTTCTTTCCTTTGACCACTTGTATTTTTAACAAGTCGCACAAGGACAATCTAACTAAAACAATCGTGGCAGAGAAAAGGTCACAAAAATGCTCTTTGGCCTGCGGAAACACTCCAGAATTTCACCAGGCAGTGTTAGTTTAGGGATCAAAAAGGTTCTCAGTTGATTTATACTATTTACCTTCATGTGACGTATCTTGGAGGAATAAAAATTTAAAGAAAAAAAATCATTAGTACGGGAGCACATAAACTGTATTCCCATTCTGAATGAAAGGAAAATCCACGAAAGTCACTGAAAATGTTTTCTATCTCTGCTACAGTGATTCTCAAAATCTGGCATTACATAAAAATTAACTGAAGGGCTTATTTCAAAAAGAAAAAAAGCATAAGCTTTGCTGAATCCATCTTCTGGTGTGAGCTTGGACTGCCACAGACTCAGATTCAGCAGAGGCTATTTGGGAGCTGGGGCCCTAATCCTTCTCACCCCAGGTCTATACTTCTCAGTTCCCATTCATCGGAAAACTACGAATTTCCCAACCCTTCTCTCTCTCCATATTCTTTGGTTCTTCACAGGATTACAAACTTAAAAGAATAAACCAGGATAGAACTAATCTATCAACTATCTGATATATAAAACTTAAATACATATTGCCACAATATTATCAAAAAATTTTCTTGGCCCTGGTCAGGTATCTCAGTTAGTTAAAGCATCTTCCCGATACACCGGGGTTGCAGCTTCTAACCCCCAATCAGGGTACTTACAAGAATCAACCAATTAATACATAAAGAAGTGGAACAACAAATCAACATCTCTCTCCCCACCCCTTCTCTCAAATCAGTAAAAAAAAATTTAATTGTCTTTCAGAAGTGATAGGGGTAACAATGTTTTCATATATACATCCTTAAATTGCTACATGTGTATGTGTGTGTATATGTATTGTTGTTCTATATAATAGTCATATATATGATAGCTATTATTTGCTTTCTATATATAGTTATATATAATAGCTACATATATTATAACAAATATACATATTTGTTCATGTGAGATTTAAATTAGGATACCTCCAGAATAGAGCCCAAGGTCTGAGGTATGGAAGTATAGCAGAGAATCAAAAATGTTTGACTTAGTGATTGAATGAATGAAAGTTAACCCCTTCTCAAGAAAACTATCAATTGGTTCAAGTGCCTCTCATCTGTAAAAACTAAGTTAAATAGAAGAAAACTATACAACTGTTCTTTCTTCAGACTTCAATGTAAGGAATCTATCATGAAAATTGGTCTTATGACTTTTGTCATTTCAAACAATTCCGTCACTTGAAAGACATATCTTATAATGAATTAGTGCTTTACTGTTTCATGTGGGACATCCAGCTGCCACCCACATCATATTAGAGCTGCCCCCAAGGTCAGGCAAAAAGAGTGTATTTTGCATTTTGAATACTAAAGTAACCTGCAGACATTTAAAAAAAAAAAAAAAGGCCTTGAACTGTATTCAATTTGGAAGGTTTTTAAGTACCTTGGATAATCTGTTGTATTTGTATATTTAAAGAAAAAAATCTTATACAACCAACTTAATTTACTAAACAAATATGTTATTCTTAGAAACAAAGCATAATAATTGAACTTTCACAGAAAAATAGTTTATACATTCTGACAAGTATAATCTTTAAAACACACGTGTCTGGAACAGACTCTAAGAATAGCTAGTTAATTTTCTTCTACCTGCCTCGGACAATGACCTGATGGTTAGTCATCTTTGTACTGATAAAAAAGAAAAGCCAACTAACTGTTTAAAAACAGACTTTAACAACAGTTAAAGGGGTGGTCTTCTTGCTGCTGCTGTTGGATTCTGAGTTCAGGTAAGAACCTTTGAGTTTCTCTAATTTCAACTATTTTTCTATGTGAGACAATTCCACAAATTTCAAAGACAAATATTTTGATGGACATAATAACTATTACGGTTTATTCCTGTTCCTTCTAGACAATTATGTTCTAAGCCCTTAAAGCCTATTAAATATCCCTTCTGGAAATAAATGAGCCTCTTGTTTGTATACTCTTAAAAATAAAATCAGACATTTATTATTTCACTATAAAGTTTGAAAACCTGTTCCCATTACTTTCTAGACAACTGGAACTGCAAGTCTGAAAATTGGACCCCTGATTACCTTCTCAAAATATGTTACAAGGCGATTATTTTCACTAACTACATGAAATCATTAGACTTAACCCCTTATTTCTTTGATTCCATCTGTACTGTGTAATGTGGGATGGCGAGTTAGTTGACAAACATCAAGAAATGGGAAGTGTCTCAATGCCACTTACCCATCTCTTGTTTCTTTTTTTTCAACTCAAGTTTGATTCAAGGTGAGGGAAAATAAATTTTCTAGATAGTTCTATTTCTGCATAAAAGAAAGCAATCTGCTCAGCGCAGATCCTGGCACAAACTAAGGATTCAGTAAATGTTAGTTTCCTTCTCCCATTCAGGAGAGTGGCTACTCTAATGAAACAATCGTTATTGTCAAAGAAAGGTGGAGGATGGGGAAGTTTTCCATACAAGGGCTAAGAAGTTAGTCAACACTGTTTCTCTTGTTTTCTCCTCTGTTCCCCAGGTGCATGGTAGAAACTGGGCCACTTTCTTGCATTATTCCTCCATTATTCCTCCATTTTCATTATCCCTCCGACAGTAAAAGCTTTACACCGAAAAGCAGAGAATCTGCCCACCCATCCACCCCAATCAAACTAGGCTGAGCTGGTCTGTTCTGCTCAGGGAAGCATTGCAGTGCTCTGTCTGAAACTAGACAAACTAGATGCTGGAAGAATGTGGGTTAGAGGAAGAATTTTTAATATACATGTATGTCTTTTTGATCTTTTGTACTTTCAACCACAAATATACTCTCTTCAAAAATAAATTAACAAAGTTAAAATAAAGTAAGAGCATGATGGTGGTAATATCAAGTGTGGCCTGAGTCTGTCTGAGATGTACTAAGAGTACACTGTTTGTTGGTTTTTTTAACAAATTCAAACTACATGTTCTTCAAGCCCAGTTCTGGAGGTATGGCCTCAAAAAAACCTTTTTAGGCCAATCTAATTATAATTCATTACATTATTTTTCTACCCATTTTCTTCTATGCACAAGGCACTGCTTGACACTTTGTAAAGTTATAAAGATAAATTAAACATGTGTTTCCCTTTTTAAATCTTATAATGCAGATATATAAGAAAATATTTTAATGTGTTACTTCTGTATTTTAAAAATTTTGTTCATCTAACCTAGTGTGTGATTCTATATTATTTATTTATTTCAATTTTATTTCCATACATTTATCTTTTCAACTGAATTATAATCTTATTAAAGCTAAGGTTTCGTGTGTGTGTGTGTGTGTGTGTGTGTGTGTGTGTGTGTGTGTGTAGCATTTGCCTGGCCCAGGGCTCAGTACTTAGTAGGCCCTGAATGAATATTAGTGGATTTATGGATCAATTGATGTTGATCTTGTGGCTTTTCTGATTTCTGGATTGTATATTGTTAAAGCAAAATAAATTACATGCTTTCTCCCTGAATAGGTTATCATTTTGAACAAAACATCTGCGACAATTGAAAACAGTCACATAATATCTGTAGTTCAATCATGGACCCAAATCAACATTTGAATAAGACAGCAGCAGAGGCACAACCATCAAGGAAAAGGAAAAGGAAAAGCAGATGCTGCAATGCATTCAAGGTGAAATGAGTTTCATGTTTTCAAACTAACATAAGTGAAGGGAAAATTTTTTTTTCCTTAAAGAAAAGGCAACTAGTTTCTTAAAAAGGTCATTATAATTCAAATTAGAATTTTTAACTCAAGCATACACTGGAATATTAACAGTGATCCATATCTTTATTTAAATCAATGTTAAATCTTAAAAAGATATATTTTTGGTGATATTTCTGATGGCTAAGAGTTTATTAATGCTAAATATTTAGAAAAATTTGATATATTCTCTTTGGTTCTTGATGGACAAAAGATATTTATAAATGTGATTAAAACAAAAAAAGTTGTTGTATAATGGATAATATGTAAAAATAGCCTTATAATTGACCTATAAATAGAGATTATCAGTCTTCTGAATCACTTTATCGTCTTGACTTATTTAAATTTTTTAGAGAGAAGCATTTTTTATTTTAATAACTTTAAATATTGTCTAATGGAAAAGAGATCTGTACTAACAACCAAAAAACCTGGCCCCAAGACCTAGTTATTGACTTAAGAAAGTCATTTAATTTTTCCATATGCAAGTAAGTAATAATCTTCTCTC
This sequence comes from Furipterus horrens, assembly GCF_987537825.1. Lineage (NCBI taxonomy): Eukaryota > Metazoa > Chordata > Mammalia > Chiroptera > Furipteridae > Furipterus > Furipterus horrens. The sequence goes on from NW_028327174.1 coordinate 32,100,950, forward strand.
TTGCTCTGACACAAAACTGTGAGACACTAAATTATATAGACTATATCAGGGATTTTCATAGACACAAAAGAGTACTCTTTGAATAGGGTATTAAACACACCAAGACTCAGGGAAATTGAAAACTTGCAAGTCATCTTGCTTGTAAATCAAAAACACTTGAACCCAGGTCAAAAGCCTTTAAATCCCCTTATGGAAGTCTTGAGGAAATAAAAACTCATGCCTGACTTTTAGTCATATTTTAGGAGTTCACCTCAAATTTGTTGTCTTATCTAGCTAAATAAAAAGACCATAGAGATCGTTATCAATTTCAGTAATGTTATATAAGGTCCCTTTTAACTTTGTCCAAGAAACATAAATTCTGTTTGCTTTTAGAGATTGGTGTTAAGTCTGTTCTGATGAAATATTTGAATAATATTTAAGCAGAATAGCAGTCACAAGGAAAAGGTATTGGTAAAATGCAATTGTGTTACATTCTATTGTTTGTGGATAATATAGTATGCTAGATTATTTGTGTTTAAACATTGAGTGTTACAGTGATTTTATTTGTACATGTATAGCAAGACAATAAGAAATTGGCTGAAGCAAATGAACAGAGTGGTCCCTTGTAGCATATTTGGAGAAAAGTTAGCATATCCATGTGTATAAAGTTTGTTAGTTGGAGCCCAATAATGAAGATTAGAGAGCAATAATAATAATAATAGCTAAAATTTATGAAACACTTACTATATGCCACACACTCTTCTAGTATTTTACTTGGATTTCTTGGATTTCTACCATAATTTCTTACCACAATTCTGTCAGCCAGATGCTATTATCTTCCTTTCAGAGATGAAAATACTTAGATACAGAGAGGGCAAATTACTTCCTCAAGGTCCCCAAATTCATAATATTAGTACTCTCAAGGTATTCTGGTAAGCAGGGATTTATAACTGGACTATTCAATGATCTTCATTCTACACTAGTGGTCAGTCAAGTGTTTCTCATGGACACACACGTGTTGTTACTGACATGCACAGACAGACCTAGCAGCTTGAAACTGTAGGTGCAAATATATAAAAGAGACTTTTAAATAAATAACACTAGTATTGTTTGATTCTTTCTTACCCCCTTTCCCTCAGTTTTGGAAGCCAAAAAACCCAGTAGATCCTTCATCTTTACACTTGTCATTTCTACACTTCAGATTTCTGGTGCCTCTATGTTGTAATAAAAATTCTTTAACAAAACAAAAATAAGGCATCATCACCCAAAAAAATAAATAATAGGGCAAAAGCAAAAAGTTCTCCCTTTCTGCCTTCATTCCCACTCCCCTTGCAGAAATAATCACAATAATTATCTCCTATTAGCCAATAGTTTTTATACTCCATATTTGTCCTCTGGTTCGCTTTCCTCCTGCCATATTAGCCTGTTTGCTATTTCTTAAAACTGCCAAGCATGCTTCTGCCTTGAAATTTGCACTTGCTGTTTCCTCTTCTGAAATGTTCTCCTCCCTGATATCTTGCTCCTTCATCTCATTCAAATCTCTGTTTAAACATTACCTCATTCCTGAGCTACCTATGTAAACAGCATTACCTATCCGTGACTCTTTAACCAAACTGATTTGATAGCATTTACCACCACTGACACAGAAAACGCACACATACGTGCCTGTGTGTGTGCATGCCCTTAATGGCTTACAACACAAAGTTATTATAGTTCTGTTACAATCTTAGAGTTCTAACGTTGAGAAGTCTGGAATGGGCCTCACTGGACTAAAATCAAGGAGTTGGCAGGGTTGCGTTCCTGTCAGGACCCTCTAGGAGACAATCTATGTCTCTGACTTTTCCACCTTCTAGAGGCTGCTGGGAGTTGTTTACTCCACTCTCTTCCATATTCGAAGCCATTGGTCGATCAAGTATTTCTCCCATTTTATCATATTAACACTGGCCCATCTGCCTCCATCTTACACATTTAAAAACCCCTTGTGATTATATTCAATAAACAAGGAAAACTTAGTTTAACCTCTTTGAAGTCATATCTCTTTGCCATGTTATCTAATGTATTCGTAGGTAGGCAGAATATTGGCCCTAATCTCCCAAACTTTTCTGAATGTATATATATTTAGTTACAAAATTGTTTACTCATATAGAAGTAATTTGTGCATTTTAATGCTATTTATGTTCTTATATGACTATACTGTAATTTATTTATCTTTGGGCATTTATATAGTTTTGGGGAATTTTATATTGTAGATAATGTTGGTATGAATATTCTCGTGCATATCTCCTGCTACACCCAGAGTTTTTCTTTCAATACTTTTGACTGAAATCGCTAGAAAATAGAGTATATAAATATTCAGTCTAACAAGATGATGATAAATTGCTCTTTAAGCGGTCACACTAGTTTATGTGATCACCATGAATTTATGAGAAAATAAGGATACATGTTCTCTCCAGTACTTGACATCATGAGACTTCTTGATTTTTGCCATGTAAATGACTATTTTAGTAATTTCTTTTCAGATAATTTATTGTTAGTGCATAGAAATGCAACTTATTTGTAAAGAAATGCAACTTTTTGAAAGTTAATTTTGCATCTTTACTGAATTAGCTTATTAGTTCTTTGTGGAGTCTTTAGAATTTTCTATATATAAAATCATGTCTTCTGAAAAGAGGGACAATTTTACTTCTTCATTTATAAACTGTGTATTTCATTTATTTTTCTTGTCTAGTTACTCTGGTTAGAACTTCCAGCACTAACTATATTGAACAGAAGAGGAAAGAGTTGGCATACTTGCTTTGTTTCTGACCTTAGAGGAAAAGCTTTCAATGTTTCAGCTTTGAGTATGTTTACTATGGGCTTTTCATATATGGCCTTTATTATGTTGAGGTACTTTCTTCTATTCCTAATTTGTTGACTGCTTGTATCATGAAAAAGTGTTGAATTCCATCAAATGCTTTTTCTGCACCTGTTGATATGATCATGTGGTTTTGTCTTTCATTTTGATAAAGTGATGGATTACACTGGTTGATTTTCATATGTTGTACCAGATGTGCATGCCCAGTACAGTAGTCCCTCTCTATACTGCAGTTCACTTATCGCGACCTCACTGTATCGTAGGATTTAAAAAAATATTATATTTGATTATTTATCACGGATTTTTCACTATATTGCAGGATTTTGCTGTACTGTACAGTAAATACTAAAATAAATGTAAGGTTCCTACTTCGCGGATTTTCACCTATTGCAGGGGGGGTCTAGCACATAATACCCGCAATAAGTGAGGGATCCCTGTATAAATCTTACTTGATCAAAGTGTCTGATCCTTTTAGTGTTGTTGAATTCTGTTTGCTAGTATTTTGCTGAGAATTTTTGCATCAATATTCATCAGGGATACTGATCTGTAGCTTTATTTTCTCATAATGTCTTTGTCTGGCTTTGATATCAGGGTGATGTGGCCTGATAAGATGAACTTGGAAGTGTTCCCTCATCTTTGGAAGAGTTTTAGAAGGATTAGCATTCATTTTCCTTTAGGTAATTTTGATAGAATTTCCAGTAAAGCCATCTGGTCCTGGGCTTTCTTTTTTGTAAGTTTTTTTTTTTATTATTGCTTCAATCTTCTCACTAGATTTAGATCTATATAGGTTTTTTAGTCCTTCATGATTCGATCTTGGTAGGGTGTATATTTTGAGTAATTTATTCATTTCTTAAGATTACCCAATTTGTGGGCATATAATTGTTCATAGTAGTCTTATAATTTATTTTGTCTCTGTAACATTATTTGTAATGTTTCCTCTTTTATTTATAATGTTGCTATTTGAGTCTTCTGTCTTTTTTTTAAATCTAGAAAGGGTTAGTCAATTTTATTGATCTCATCAAAATCAATTCTTAGTTTATTGATTTTTTTTTCTATTCTCTTTTTCATTTATCTCCAATCTTTATTATTTCCTTCCTTCTGTTAACTCTGTCTGGGTTTAGTCTGTTCTTCTTTTTCTAGGTCTTTCAGGTATAAGTTTAGGCTGTTGATTTGAGATCTTTATTTTTGATGCAATAATTTGTTACTATAAACTTTCCCCTTAACCCTGCTTTTATCATATCCTAAATGGCTTGCTATGTTGTATTTTCAGTTTCATTTGTCTTCAAATATTTTCTAATTTCCCTCATGATTTCTTCTTTGATCATTAGGTTGTTTAAGAGCACGTTGTTAATTTCCACATATTTGTGGATTTTCCTGTGTTCCTCCTGCTATCAATTTCTAGTTTCATTCCATTTTGGTCAGACGAGATACATTATATTACTTCAGTCCTATTAAATTCGTTAAGATCATTTTGTGGCCAAACACGTGGCCTATGTTGGGGAATGTTTCATTAGTACTTGTGAAAAATTTATATTCTTCTGTTGTTGGGTGGAGTGTTCGGTATATACCTAATTCCAATTACCGTATTTTTCATTCTGTAAGATGCACTTTTTTCCCCCAAAAAAGTGGGGAAATGTCTGTGCATCTTATGGAGCAAGTATGGCATCACAAGCTGTGATGTGTATTACCTGACCTGTCAGCAGTGGCGACAGCTGTTAGAAGAAGCAGTGGGCCCACGCAAAACCCCTGGGGATGCTTAAATGTCCTGCTTTACTGCGGAATCTCAGGGCATCTAGTCAGTTGCCATCCACCTCTACCCATCACCTGGGACCTGGGAGAGTGCAGAGAGCCACCTGACACTCCCAGCTACAACCACTGACCTGTCGAATCAGCTGAGGCTAATATCGGGTATGAGGCACAGTGCCATTGTCAATTGTCTTTGACACTGGGTGGGGTCTGTGTCAGTAGAACCACCTCCAATCACCAATCATTGTGTCTTAAGCTCTGCCAATCATGAGAGGCAGCTGCGTGGAGTTGAAGTAACATGTTCTCAGCTGGCTACTGGCTCCATTAGATGCTACAGCTGTCTCATCTACCTCCCTACTGTTTCCAGTGCACACCAGATTTCTGTGTGAGGACGCCAGCAGTAACTGGGTGAGCAGCCACAAATGCTGAAGTTTGTTTTATGTAAAGGGAGTTATGGTGGGGTCACTGTTCTAGTAGTAACATAGGCACTGAGGGGATTAAGGGGCCATAATAGGCACTGGGAGTAGTCCGCCAGAACCTATAACTAGGATAGATACTCTCAGTGGCTGTTACAACTAGGGATACCTCTTAACTCCATCAATGGCTGTTATTAAAGGCCCCCATAAATTCTGACACTGGCAATGATGAGTTTTTGGGGTTCCCAGAAAACTAGAAGAGTACTTGAACCTTAAAATCTCTCCTCATTTGTTAATGACAGTAATGATGGTTCTTAATACTGCTGTTGACTGCTGTTCGTTTTACATGGTTGAAATATTATTCTGTTATATTTTATTAAATATTTTAGTACACCATTTGGTTCAGAATATTTTTTTCTTGTTTTCCTCCTCTAAACCTAGGTGCGTCTTATGGTCAGTGCATCTTATAGTGCAAAAAATACAGTAGGTCCAATTGGCTTGGGGTGTTATTTAAGTCCAGTACTTCCTTACTGATTTTCTGTCTGGTTGTTCATATTGAAAGTGGGGTATGAATTTCTTACTCTTATTGTGTTTCTCTTTCCACCTTTAGTTCTATCAATGTTTGCTTCACATATTTTGGTGTTCTAATGTTAGGTGCATATATATTTATAGTTGTTATATCTTCCTAATGAATTGACCCTTCATTGTTATGTAATGTCCTTTTTATCTTGTGACAGTTTTTGTCTTAAAGTCTATTTTGTCTGATATAACTATGGCTACCCCTGATCTCTTTAAGTTCTTGTTTGCATGGAATATTTTTTTCCACTTGTTTAGGCAGCTGTAACAAAAATAGCATGGACTAAGTGGCTTAAACAACAAGGATTTATTTCTCATAGTTCTGGAGGCCAGAAAATACACAATCAAGATGCTGGCAGATTAGGTGTCTGGTGATGGTCCACTTCTTGATTCATGGATGGCTGTCTTCCCTTTGTGTCTTTATATATTGGGGAAAAAAGGCATGAGAGTTATCTGGGTCTCTTTGATAATGGCACTGATTACAAAAGTTGGTTTATAGCAGTGAGGCACAAAACACAGAGCTTATTCTTGTATTATTTATTAATTATTGTATTATTTTCCATATGCACAACTATAAAGCCACATTTGTTCCACCCTGTATTTCTTCTATGAGGAAATTTTATAATTTGGTATAGTTGTATTTTGCTGTGTATCCTCCATTCACTTTAACTTGTAGGACTCCCATCACTGTTTCTTGTAGGGCAGATGATGGATTCTCTTAGCATTTCTCATCTAGAAAAGTCTTTATTTCCCCTTTGGCTTTTTAAGGATAGCTTTGCTGGATATAATATTCTTAGTTAGTAGTCCTTTTCCTTCAGGGCTTTGAATATTTAACCCCACTCCTTTTTAGCCTACAAGGTTTTTGCTGAGAATCCTGATGATAAACTAATGGGCATTCCCATAAGATCAGTTTTCTATTACTGATAACAAGACTTTGTCTTTGTGACTCTTGACAGTTTTATTATTATGTGTCTTGGAGCAAATCTCATTGCATTTATCCTAGATGGAGTTTTTTGAACTTACTGCATTTGTAGGTAAATATCTCCTCAGATTTGGAGAAATTTTGACCATTATGTCTTCAAATAACTTCTCTGCCCCTTGCTTTCTTTCTTCTGATAGTTCTCTCCTAATTCATATGTTGTTCTGCTTGAGGGCATCCCATGAATGTTTTCTGTCTTTGAGTTTGTTAATTCATTTTTCTGTCTGATCAAGTTTGCTAATCAGTGTGAAGTTTTCAATTCAAGTAATGTGTTCTTCAGTTTCATAATTTCTATTTGTCTTCATAGTTTCTATTTCTTTAATATTCTCATTTTTTCATAATTCAATTTTTTTTCAATTAGGTGTCTATCTGTGCTAACTCTTAATTCTTTAAACATACTTATGATGGTAAATTTGAACTCTTTTTATGACATTTCATACATCTTTGTTTCTTTAAGGGAACTTTCTGGAGATTTAACTTGTTTCTTTAAATGTGTTGTGATTCTCTTTTTCTTTATCTCTCTTGTTACTTTTTGTTGGAATTTTGGCATTTGAGCAACCAGCCAACTCTTTCAGAATCTGTGGTCTGGTTTTGTATAGGGATGGTTTTCACTACTCAGCCAAGCAATTCTGGAGACCTCCCAAGCTTTTTCTGGGTATATGTCTTCTTTCTTTGGGTTATTTGAAGAGTTATGCTGGTTTTCACTTGGGAGCTTCCCCTGGTGTCTGTCTGAGATATTGCAGCCTCGTTGTGTTGTAGTAAATCACAATACTGGCACGCTATCTAGTGTCAACCTGTGGTACTGCAGATTCTGGTCCGCGGTTTATCTTTGTTCTGAAACCCTGAACCTAGCAATTCCTGTTTGTACTTGGATACAGATTAGTTCCTCAAGCAAACCGCTTAACGTCAAAACGTTGGACATGTGTTCTACTTTTTTATATCTTCAAAGAAAACACAAGAGTTGGAAATTTTGTCCCAATTGCACGAACCATGCTCGGTGGGGGAAATGCTCTGGTCAGAGTTGAGAGGTGACATATTTTCCTGCTGGGCTTTCCTACAGTTGGCCTCGCACTGCCTACAAGTCAAAAATATTTTAACTGATTTCTGGATTTCTTACAGATGCATCTGTTTGGTCTATTGTTTTTAAACCCATGTCTCCTTAAGGGAAGGAAGTTGAAGACTTTTGATTCTGCCATTTTGCTGACATCACTCCCACACTACCCTGGCTGGTTTGGCTCAGTGGATTGAGCGTCGGCCTGCGAGCTAAGTGTCGCTGGTTCGATCTTTCAGTCAGGGCACATCAGAGAAGGAAAACTCTGACTCCAAAAAACCTCCGCTGCCTTGCGGCATACCTCTTCAGGGGAAAGGCTAAGGGAGTAAACCCCGACAGAAAATCCGGAGCCGGAGTCCCTAAGGCGCTTTGACGTTGTAGTCAACACCGGCAACTCCTGCGGCGCACCTGAAGCCAAGCTGTATTGACTCCGTCTTTCCCTTGGATCCTTCAGCTGTGAAGAGAGGGGGGGTCTGCTGCATGGGCAACAGCAGACCCTCCATATCACCCTGCCCAGGCTCTGTAGCTTCAGCTTCACTGGAGAGGACACTCCAGCGTCATCGCAAGATGTCGATTCAACACGGGAGGAGACAGATACTACCATGTCACTCCCGAGTCGGACTGCACAGCCATTCTCGGCGGTGCAGATAGACTCTTAAGAAGCTACACCATCGTCTCTCGAGACGGACGGCTGCCGACGACGACTCCCACACATACAGGGTGGGGTAAAGGTCAGTTTACACTTGTTCATATGGAAGACAATACAGTAATTAATCACTACTAATACATAATAAATTCTGCATTTCAAGTACTCAGAACAGTAAATCTACTTTTGCCCTTTTTTGTTTTTCATTTCTGGTATCAATAACATGATTTTTGAAGTGATTAGAGCCTGAGCATTTTTCATTTCTGTTCTATGATGTAAGACTCTACAATTGTCAAAACTGACTTCCCTTGAAAATCTTCATCATTTTTGTTTTACTTCATTGGACAAACTTAACAATTTTCACCTAGGTGTCTTGTTCTTCCTTGGACTGCTTAGTTAAATTTGTTTAGATATCTCTACTTTTTGTGTTTCATTCTTCAAAAACCTTACATCTTATTTAAGAATCCTTGATTATCTATAATAAGTTGTATAATTTATAGTTTTCCTCAACTTCTTTCAACTTCATTGAGAGCTCCCTGCATAGGAAGGGAAGTACACACATCTTGGCAGCCATGGAAGGGCTGGACTGGGCTTTTTATCTCTTTTCTCCATGCATGACCTTATGTAAGTCACATAGTAGGTTCTGATTAGACAGAAGTTCAACAAAGAAATTTTTTAACATCTTTGTAACAGGCACTGTTACAAGCACTGATGATAAAGCAGTGAACAAACAGACACAAAACTTTTGCCCTGATGAAGGTTATATTCAAATAAGGGCAATATACAATGAAGAAATAAGATATAACTTAAGGGGAAGGTGGTGTAATTTTCAATAGTTGGTCAAGGAAAACCTCACTGTGAAATTACATTGAGCAAAAAACCTCAAAAATATGAGGGAGGAAGTTATAGAAATATGACTATGGGGACACTCTTACCCTGCTGAAAGCAGAGCAAGAACAAAGAACCAGAGACAATATCATAAACTGGAATTATGGGTTTCTTCAGATAAATTCCCAAAAGAAGAATCACTGGATCATAAGGTAGTTCCATTTCTAACTTTTTGAGATATCTCCATATTGCTTTCCACAGTGGCTGCACCAATCTGCGTCCCCTCCAACAGTACACAGGGTTCTCTTTTCTCCACATTCTTGCCAACACTTGTTGTTTGGTGATTTATTGATGATAGATGTTCTGACAGGTGTATATATGTGCACCCCCTATGTTCAGTGCAGTTATTTACAATTGCCAAGCTTTGAAGCGGCCCAAGTGTCCATCAGTAGATGAGTGGATAAAACAACTGTGAGACATTTACACAATGGAATACTACTCGGCAGTAAAAAAGAAGGAAATCTTATCCTTTGCAACAGTGTGGTTGGACCTGGAGAGCGTTGTGCTAAGTAAGCCAGTCAGAGAAAGACAAGTACCATAAATTTCACCCACATGGAATCTAATGAATAAAATGAACTAACAAACAAAATAGAGACAGACTCATAAATAGAGAGTGGATGACAGTTGTCATGGTGGGAGGTTGTGGGGGGAGTTGCAGAGGGTGGAGGGATTGAGCAAAAAAGAAAAAAAGAAAACACACATGGACATGAACAACAGTGTGGTGATTGCTGGGGGAGAGGGGTGCAGGGAGTGGAAGAGGGTTGAGAGGATAAATGGCGACTGAATGAAACCTTCTTGGGGTGGTCATCACACAATACAGTGTACAGATGATGTGTTGTGAAATTGTGCACCTGAAACCTATAGAATTTTGTTCACCAATGTCACCCCAATAAATTCAATGAAAAGGAAAAAAAAAAAAAACCTGGAATGCTAAAGGTCCAGCAAGAAGGCTGATGTAACTAGAGGGGAATGAGCAAGGACTGGAGTAATGGAAGATAAGATTGGAAAGGGAGAAAGGAGTGTTTGTAGGGAAGAGATATTCAGTAGGGGAGGCCAGATCATTTTGGGCCCTGCAGGCCACTGGAAAGACTAGATGTTACTCAGACTAAGATGGGAAGAAAAGGAGTGGTAGCATGATTTAATTTTCACTTTGGAAGAATTTTTCTAGCTTGTGTGTTGAGAAGAGATTATAGGGGGATGAGAACAGAAGCAGAAAGACCTAGTAGGAGGCTAATGGAAGAATCCAGACTAGACATGATGGTGAGGACCACTGGTAGTGTAGGAGGTAATAAGAAGTGCTTGTCTAAGTCAGCATGGCATGCTCTAAAAGAAAATCATAGACTCAGTGGCTTAAACAAGTTAAAAGTATTACTCACAGTTCTGGCGATTAGAAGTCTGAGATCAGGGTACTAACATGGTTGGGTTCTAGGAAGAACCCTCTTTCTCATTTTCAGATATTTATCTTTTTGCTGATTCTTCACATGTCAGAGGGAGAGAGAAAAGCAAACTCTTATAAGGACACTTATCCTATCATGAGGATTTCATGAACTGGATGGGGGATTCACAGATGCAGTTCATAATAAGACTAGATTTTCATACTGGAGGCAAAAGAAATTTACTTAGATATGAATGTGGGCTGTAAGAAGGATATCAATAAATTTTGTTGAAATTGAAATTAAGACATCTATAATCAATGAAGTTAAAAATCTTTTTTAGAACATTAAATACATTGCTTTTCTTCATTTTAATTTGGATTTCTCCGATAACAGTGGTGTTTAATAAATGAAAAAATTTCCATTTGCCAGCTGGCTTCCTGGAAATGCTGTGTTTGAGAATGTCTAACCATTACCCTCAAAGTTAGCCTATGATATTCATTTGGAAATAAATAATAGCTTATCTGCATGACCATCTCAGACATTATCTAGTTTTTTATAAATCAGCTAATAACATTAATTAAAAATACTGTCTATATTGCTCTAATAATCCGATGTTGTAATCATGTTAGAAAATGATGCTTTATCAGCATAGTGATGCCAACATTAAAAGGACTCAGAAGTACCACATGGCACAGAGGAAAGGTAGGTATATTTTTTATGATGAAATAATATTTTTAAGTAAAAAAAAGCTATTTTGATTCTATGAATATGTAAACATGCATTTCTATGACTAAGCATTTTTCCTTTTTCTTCTTTTTTCTTAAGATGTTCTTGGCAGCGCTCTCATTCAGCTTTATTGCTAAGGCGCTAGGTGGAGCCATTATGAAAAGTTCCATCACCCAGATAGAAAGGAGATTTGAGATACCATCTTCGGTCGCTGGCTTAATTGATGGAAGCTTTGAAATTGGTAATTTCTTTTTGATTACTACTTGATAGCCAGATTTGCACAGGTAAAAAATATACAAGGCCTCTAGCTGCTGTGGCTCAGTGGATTGAGCGTTGGCCTGCAAAACAAGTGTCACTGGTTCAATTCCCAGTCAGGGCACATGACTAGGTTTCACATCAAGTCCCCAGCTGGGGGTGCGAGTGAGAGGCCACCACACAGTGATGTTTCTCTCCCTCTCTTTCTCCTTTCCCCTCTCTCTAAAAATAAATAAATAAACAAACAAATAAATAATTTAAAATATATATATATTCATACGTACTCTATACCACTTGTTCACACCCATGGATAAATTTGCTCCCAGGGCCTGTTTGGCAATACCTGAAGACATTTTTGGTTGTCCTACCTGAGGACAACCAAAATGATAATGGCGTTTAGCAGAAAAGGCCAGGGATGCTGCTAAATATCCCACAATGCACAGGACAGTCCCCATAACAAAGAATGATCCATCCCAGAATATCAATAGTGCCGAGTTGAAAAACCCTGATCTACACAATCTTATTACTTGCAGACAAATACTTTTCAAGGCTTTATCTTCCCTCTCTCAAGATTCCCTAATCCAAAAAAAAAAAAAAATTGGAGAGAGAGTTCTGATTCTGATAATATGAAGAAGGAGAAACAGCTTTAAAGCAATCACTGTTAAGTTTCTACTGTTTAACTAGGTATAAAAAGTCTTTTTTTAGGGCCTTAAATATGTTACTTTGTTGTCTTCCTTTTGATTTGGATTTCTCTCATAGTAGTGATGTTTTTTATATCATTGCTGAACATTATTTTCTCTCATTTTACAAATTGGTAGCTCATTACCTCTGCCCATTTTTCCTTTTTTCCCACTGTTTAATAACTTAAAAGTACTCAAAAATTATGTCTGTTGTATAGATTACAAATATTTTCTACAATGTGTTGCTTATCTTTTTATTTAAAATGTTTAGTGGGTGTTTAAAAAGTAATCATGTAAAGGAAGATCATCTATATTTTTGTTATGTATTTTGCCTTTTTATGATTCAGAAGCTATTACACCCTAAAATAGCCTTCACTTTTTCACCTCCATGGTTTAATAAAACCATCTAAAATTTTAATTTTATTTACTATAAGCTTTAGATTCTAATTTATTGTATGCCTCTTTTTATTGAAAAATTGATTCTTAATATTGTTAAACCTTGTAGCTATTTAACAGTGAGTATTTGGACATGGTTCTACGTTTTACTGGTTTCTTTGCTTACCAGTGTTTCCTGATTCTTATGACTTAAGTCTAAAGATTATTTTCACAGTTACTTTCTCCAGAAATAATTGAACACGACATTTTCTGAGTCCTTTGTTTATTAGAATATGTATTTATTTTACTATCATGTTCAAGTGATAATTTGTCTGAGTGTAATTAAAAGTGAAAAATCTTTCTTTCTGTATTTTTCTTTAAGTTTTTCTTTCTAAAATTCTGTCTTTTTATCTTTATGTTTTAACAATATTTTTGGATGTTATCTCTCACCATATCAGGTCCCAACATATACATTTATAATACTTTTAATTTATAATAATTTATTATTCTTCTCTTAATTTTAGACTGCCAGTTCTTATTTTATGGATACCCATGTACCTCTAGAAATGCTAACTAGATTTTCTCAAAGTTTCTCCTTTTTTAAAGTTTTTTATATAACTGTTTCTTCATAGGTTACTTTATCTGCAAGTTCATTTTGGTCATGACTCCCTCCACTTGGAATGCTCTTCTTACCCTTTTTAATGTAAATAATTTTTACTCAAGATTAAATCCCAAGTGGTACCTCCAAGTAACTTTTCTAAAACCCTTACTTAAGATCCCCCTTTCTGTGGTCTAACAGCAACTCTATCTGTTTCTTTTTATTACTGCTATGTAAGTACATGGAGGACAGATATCATGGTTCATTCTTTTTTTATATTTCTGGATCCTAACACCATGGCAGGTACTTAACTGGAATTTAAAGAATGCTAAAGTGAATGAATAAATGCATGACTGAATACCTTTCCCTCAGGTCAGAAAGATTTTCTCCATCTTTCTCCATTCTAATACAATCCAGTTAACTCCAAATTCTTCAATAAAGTTTCGCTTCACTAATATTGCCAAGTAAGTCGAGTGCTTTCTTTTGTATCTGAAACCTATTCTACTTATTTTTAATATCATAAAACTTTACAGTGAGTAGTTTAATGTAAGTGAGTTTCATTTCTTCAATTAAACTGCATGGTCTTGGAGAGAAAGTACCATGTATTTGTATATGGTAGGCTCTATTTGTATTCATTCTGGGGCCTTCCATTCTACTGAACACAAAATTAGGCTCAGGATTTCCTATAGTGAATCATATAAAAATAATTTGTCCTCTTTCTAGGAAATTTGCTTGTGATTGTGTTTGTGAGTTACTTTGGATCCAAAGTACACAGACCAAGGATAATTGGAATTGGTTGCCTCATCATGGGTACTGGAAGTATTGTGACTGCTTTACCACATTTCTTCATGGGATAGTAAGTGCTAAACAGCTCTGTGCCATTAATTACCATTTACCTGTAAATTAATAGTAAAATTTCATTGTTTCCTTTTAAACAAGCTGTTGTTTTTTGGAAGATTACCCACAAAGTATGTGTAGAAATGAAGTTTATTTTTTAATGTAATAATAACTTTCTGCCTTATCCACTGTGCTTTGACTAAATGTAAAATATGAATAGCACTGATTAAGGTATACAGTTTCATCATAAAGAAATAAAAACCTCTGTGATTTTTTATAGCCATACTTTATAGAAGTATAACATATGTACTTCATGTCTTTGCCCACAAGATTTTATGTATTTAGTAAACTCCCCCACTCAACCTAGTGCAGTATGGGTTTTCCCATTACCAAATCCATTGAGAGTTCTTCCTAAGGTGACTGGGTAGTTAAGATTAGAGTCAAATATGAATGAGAGAAAATCTAAAGTAGGGATGGCTTAAATAAGCTGGTAGCTTGTTTTTTACACAAAAAAGTTAATATAGGTGTCCCAGGGATGGTAAGTTGCTACTTCTTTTTATCACATTGTTCTGCCTTGCATAGCCTCGCTGGGATGGTCCGAACTGTGGCAATGTGTTTCCAGGCCACAGGACAGAAGAAGGGAGGAACAAGAAGAAAGAGAATACACACAGCCTGGGGCTTAGAGAATACTTTCAGAGGCATAACACTCTTCCTGACTTTATATTGGCCAGACCTTTATTACATTTTACATCCAGATATAAATATATTGAAAAAATACTTTATTCCAGCCTGTAATACTACTAGCTAAAAATTCCACCTTCTATTACAACGGAAGCTGGCTGGTTTGGCTCAGTGGATTGAGCGTCGGCCTGCGAGCTAAGTGTCGCTGGTTCGATCTTCCAGTCAGGGCACATCAGAGAAGGAAAACTCTGACTCCAAAAAACCTCCGCTGCCTTGTGGCATACCTCTTCAGGGGAAAGGCTAAGGGAGTAAACCCCGACAGAAAATCCGGAGCCGGAGTCCCTAAGGCGGTTTGACGTTGTAGTCAACACCGGCAACTCCTGCGGCGCACCTGAAGCCAAGCTGTATTGACTCCGTCTTTCCCTTGGATCCTTCAGCTGCGAAGAGAGGGGGGGTCTGCTGCATGGGCAACAGCAGACCCTCCATATCACCCTGCCCAGGCTCTGTAGCTTCAGCTCCACTGGAGAGGACACTCCAGCGTCATCGCAAGATGTCGATTCAACACGGGAGGAGACAGATACCGTGTCACTCCCGAGTCGGACTGCACAGCCATTCTCGGCGGTGCAGATAGACTCTTGAGAAGCTACACCATCGTCTCTCGAGACGGACGGTTGCCGACAAAAAGATTACAACGGAAGGAGGGAAGAATGGGTATTTAGAGACAATGAGCAGTTTCTGTTCACATCATTACTTACCTATTCATTGCCAAATCCAATTGCCTTTGGTTATTATATAATTCCTTTTCTTTCCCCTGTATTTGGCCTTTTTAAGCACTTTCTTCTTCCTGATAGTTCTTCTGCTTTTCATTCTATCACTCGCTCTTGATTTGTTTCCTGTCTCTGTGGTTTCTTCATCATGTCCATCCTTTTGTTCTGCTGCTGAAACCATAATGTCAGTATCCCCTAAATTCTCTCTTCAATCTCCTTCACTTTTCATTCTATATTATGTGTATGGATTACTATGTATGCATTAAGTGCAACTATCACCTATACATGGTGGCTTTTTCTTACATTCAAGATCTGTAATCAACCAGCTCATGAGTATCTGAAAGTTAACATCTACAAACATTTCCCATCCATATATTAAAAACTGTATTTATATCTGTACCAAAATCAGCTCAGATCTTCCACATTCACTCTTTCAGTGATTCATATTTAAACACAAAGTAAGTTATACTAAAATCAAGGGATTTATCCTGACTTTTTCTTTATTTTAACACAAATGACCAATCGTCATGAGATCTTGCTTGTTCTATCTCTTATCTGTCAAAGTTGTACCATTCTTTCAGCCCCATCATCCCCAACCTACTCAAGGATTTTCTCCTTTCTGGCCTGGACATTTTGTCCCCAATCTAAATTCCATTCTAACTTATATTCTATATTAGAATATTCATTTAAAAAAACAAATTTACTTATTTTACTCCTGTTTGAAACTTCTAATTTTCTGAAAAGGTGTTTTTCAAACTTCAGGTTCTGAACCACTAGTGGACAAAAAATTAATTCAGATTAATTATTGAAACTAACAATAGAACAAGATCAAATAGAGTAAGATAGAATAGAAGAATGTACAATGTGAGTAGGAACAAATATTGTTTTGTGAAACTTTTGTTTTGGTTGTGCATATATTTGTTAGTGTATATATGTGTGTATATGTATATATTGTAGTTGTGATGCAAAATGCATTTCTTGCTATTGGTCATGGTCAAAAATACTAAATGCTTCTCACCTGTGGGTTAATATCAATTATAAATCCATTTATATACATGGGTTGTTCATTAATTTGATCCTTGGCTATCTTCCTGATTTCATCTTACACTGCTCCCTGTGACCGAGAACCACATTCTGGTCCTGCTCTTTTCCAAATGTGTCCTAATATGTCACACCTTTGCACATAGGGTTTCTTGTAATCTTGAATACTTTTAGTTGTTGTCTACCTATTAAACTCCTATCCGTATTCAAGATCCATCCACGTGTCATCCTCACTGGGACATCTCTAATCTACTCCCTCCACCACCCTTTTTACTTTGTGACAACTCAGAACTCAGTGTATTAAACTTATCATATATTTCATCATATATATGCTCATCTCAGAAAGTGTAAAATTCCTTGGGTACAAAAATTGGGTTTTATTTCTAGTTTTTTGTTTGTTTGTTTGTTTTGGAGCTGAGTATAATGTCTGGCATACAGTAGGCTGCCCTTGGAGCTCACGAGGTATATCAACATGTGATCTATTCTAGCTCTATTGCTGTTGTTCTTAAGGTCTTTGTCATAAAAGTTAAATGGACTAGAACTTTTTAAACTAAGATTTTAAGAGTCAGGCTTATGACAGTATGTGTATGTGTGTGTGTGTGTGTCTCTGAAAAAAAGCAGACAGATTATTAGTAGAAAATACAGATGAATTAGTGTGGATTATAGATTGATTTGGAAAACACTGCTCTAAAGTTTATTAAATGTTATGAAGTTTATCAAATATTCTAGATTGTGACTATCTTTGAAGATGATTCAAAGGGATAGAAGATACAGTTAGCAAGTATAACTGTAAAAAGCATAAAACCAAGATATTTCATATCTTGATTAGATTATAAGCAATCCTAGGGTGATAGCACAATGATATGACAATCCTTGCCTGGGGAGTAGTGAATGATATTTCTTACTGAACACTTGAATTTCACTTTTATCCATCACCTAAAATACAGGCTGAGAAGTTGACAAAGAGGATTCTGATCATTTGTAGAAGAGACTGGTGTATTTAAAGGGGAAAGTGTCTCTGTATTTCTGGAAATAGTATAAATATTCAGTAAACAAAAATTTAAATTTAGTGATGTTCTTACAGTTACAGGTATTCTAAAGAAACTTATATTAATCCATCAGAGAATTCAATGTCAGGCTTATCAACCTGTTTAACTAATCAAAATGCGTTACTCAATAAAACATCACCTGAGAGAGAAGAAAAAGGTAAGAATTGAATTGACACTAGTGAATATTAGTGTCATTAATATTCTAAAATTTATCAATTATTTACATCTGTAAATATGATTAGCAAAATTAATTTAAAATAGCAAAAACATTTGCATTTTATAATAGCATTTGTATATTACATATAAAGAGCTTTTAGAAATAATAGAAAGAGTAAAATATTTTGGTAGAAAATTGGCAAAGAATATATGCATTTAAAATAAAAAAGGAGGTGGCATAACTATGTAAAATGTAACTTTACTATTTATGAAAATGGCAAATTGTTACACCAATTAAAGATTTTTTACCTGTTACAATGCAAATGTATAATTACAAATTATAACATGTAAAATTACAAGTTTTAACACTAAGAATAGATTTTTCTGCCTATCAAGAAAAAATTAAAGTTAAATAGGGTAAAGGAAAAAGGCACATTTATGTGTTACTGGGAGCATATACATTTCTAACTCTTTTTGGAGGTTAATTTTCAATATAGTAAAGAACAAAATTATGAATATCTACTTAATTCAACAATTCTAACTTTTACTTATTTATCTTAAGAAAATAATCAGCATGCACAAGAATTGATTTATAGATATGGCATCCCTATTTAACAGAATAAAACATTAGAAATGTTTTGTGAGTGAAAAGTAAGAGATTGACTAAATAAATTATGAATTTTTTTTAGCACACTACTATGCTATCATTAAAAATGCTAAGTGAAATAAGACAAAGACAATTACCATATGAGTTCGCTTACATGTGGAATCTAAAGAACGAATAAACAAACAAAATTGGAACAGGCACATAGATCCAGAGAACAGACTGATGGTTGCCAGGAGGAAGGAGGACTAGAGGGCTGCTTGAAAAAGGTGAAGGAACTGAAAAGTACAGATTGGTAGATACAAAATAGTCATAGGAACGTAAAGTACAGCATTAGGAATATAGTCATTGTACTATGATAACTACAGCACCAGATGGGCACTGAAAATTTCTGGGGAATCACTTTGTAAAATACATGATTGTCTAACCACCAAGCTGTACACCTGAAATTAATTCAAAGTAATACTGAATGTCGACTGCAATTGAAAAATAAAATATATTCTTATGTAGAACACATCCTAATAACATGGGAAAATTATCATAATATGGCATTAAGTACTACAAAAGTAGGTTATAATAATAACTGGACATTTATATAATGAACACAAAGAATATTATACATATTTTACGTGCACTAAAAATGTGGAAGGTATATGAGTATACAAACCTTAGAAGTGGTTCTCTGTGTGTGGTTGAATTACTAATAATTTTTACTTGTTTTCTTTGTGCTTTTTTTATATTTTCAGATTCTGTAAAGTGAATATGAATCGCTCTTATAATTAGAAAAAAGTAAAAAAAAAATCTTAAATGGATTAGTCAAGGGGGTAATGTGGTTGAGGTTTTAATAGAAATGCTAAAATTAACTATTAAAATAAAACACTGTCTTGTCTCATAGGTTGGGAAAAGGAATCTGAGACATATGCATGGGTGTTTGTCCTAATGGGTAATTTGCTTCGTGGAATTGGGGAAACTCCCATACAACCCTTGGGGATTTCTTACTTGGATGATTTTGCTAAAGGAGAGTCTTCTTTTTATTTAGGTAATATCCAGAAAATATTAGATTTTATGATGACTTTATCTGTGTCTACCTTTCAAATAATAGTGTCCCTAAATTCATTCTTTTATTTATTAAAAATTTTATTGTGTAATGTTACTTTAAAAAACGTAGTAAATAAGAACCATGTATTTTTTTGCATCTTATAAAATTGTTTTATAATATTTTCAGGTAGTTTACTTGCAATAGCAATGATTGGTCCAATCCTTGGCTTTTCACTGGGATCTCTGTTTGCTAAAATGTACGTGGATATTGGATATGTAGATCTAAGTAAGTACAATCAGAACAAGGTAACATGATAATGCTTTTCAAGTACAGGATTCTTCCAAATAATTGAATTAACACTCAATAGTCCTTTGCTGACAATTTGTCAAAAGTTACAATTAGGAAATAAATGTATTAATAACCAGAATAAAAGTAAAGTTTAGCTCCTGTCTATACCTGGCTTTTACTGCTAAGTCTATAATAAAAATTATTTTTAATAAACTTGCTTAAGGTTACTTCATCCAAAATAATTGTAAACCTATCGCAGGTTTCTCAACTGTGCCCCATAGTAACACTTCCCTGCATTTATCCTTGGAAAAGCTTCTCTCCATTTTCTATGTGCATGATTCTTAGTCTTTTCCAAAATGTGGCTCCTGCTCAGAGAACACTTACTGTACTACTTCAAAGAAACCACACTTAACTGGCCCAAAGTTAAGTGCCTCTATTAGTGAACAAGAGCATGCCTTTATTGTTGCCCTTCTACAATGAGTCATAGACATCTGTGTGCTCACCGGACATCTCCTTTAGAACATATCAGAATAACCTCTGACTTAACATATACTAGTATTCATGTTTGTGAATAAACAGATCTTATTTTCTATCTCACCAGGACCTGAATAGATTTACAAAGAGATCAAAGGATTCATTTCCAAAATAGAGTAGCATTCAGTAGGCCAAAAATAACCACAACCTTGGAAGTGTTTTGTAATAACAAAGTGTAAGCAAGTACCTGTTAAAAAATGTTTTATTGCTTCTATTTTGGACATTTAAATTAGAGTCCAAATTCACATTCTGTTTACTTCTACTCATTCACCTCCATGTTCATCATAGTTTTTTTATCACAAAGAGTACAGGAACAAATTGTTAGAGTCTTTAGAATGATAGTTTGTAACATCTTTTCTGTAATCAGAAATCACAACTCACAATATTTTAGAATTCCTGGTGATTTCATTTATACCACTGAATGTTTAGACCTTATTATATCTCTTATTCAGTCTTGAGTATGATGTAAACATGTGATAAAATACATTTTGGCAAACTCTAGGGTCTAAAGGAGCCAAAGATATAACATAAGTGAGTCAGAAGTGTCAGATGTGGTAGTTAAACTGGGAAGAATTGGTGGTGAACTAACTGCCTTCCCCAGAACCCAAAAGCATGTGCACTACTCAGCCTCAACCTGTCCATTCCCTGAAGAAACTTGGACCCAACATTGACAAGATCTACTGATTGATTTTCAAGGAAAACCAGATTTTTTTGTATCATATTTTCATTTTTTAAGACAGTGTTTAAGCCAAGGAAAACACTTCGATAGCCCTAACCAATGTGGCTCAGTTGGTTGCGCATTGTCTTGCAAACCAAAAGGTGCTGGTTTGATTCCCAGTCAGGGCACATACCTGAGTTGTGGGTTCAGTCCCCAGGGCACACACAGTTGGGGCATATACAGTCAGGTGCCTACAACAGGCAACCAATCAATGTTCCCTCCCCCCCTCTCTTTCTCTGTCTTTTCCCCTCTCTCTAAAAATAAATAAATAAAATCTTTTAAAAAAAAGAAAAACATGTTGACTGGCCGTTTAGCTAAATTATGACTTCTAGTCTCTATATGTAGACCAGTGATAGAACAGGAAAAATGTTATCAAAATGATATTTCTGATAGATTATTAAATATTTAGTATGTATATGGAGTCACTGCTTTTACCACTCTCTTTCTAAAATCTGCCTGAGTTTCTGCTTATGAAACAACTTGATCAGTATTATGAAACAATATGACCATGTAAATCAGTTTTAAGCTTTGATCTGTGCATACTTGCAAGCTACTCCAATAAATAGAATGGATAATTACTTTTAATTTAATTTTTTTTCAATACCATTCTTCCCCCATCCCCTCTTCCACATTTATTTCTGTACAGTTTTAAATAAAGTCAATATTTTCTCATGTCATTAAATTTCCTGATAGATCAAAGTGTAGTGGTACCATTATCATGCTTCAGACTTCTATGGTGTGTATGTGTATGTGTGTGTTGTGCTTTCTTATTACTTTGAATGTTTACTTTATACTTACTGAAATAGCTCATTTATACTTGTTTAGATATAATGTTTACATCATACTCGTGCATGCCTTAAGGAAAAATATAATTTAAATAAAATAGTTAAATTATCCCTAAATTTTAGAGTCCAACTCTCCTGGTCAGATTTTTATTATGTGTTTACCTTCACTAATACCATCTTCAGTGTTGTCAAAGAGTTGGAAATGTAGATTCTTGTCAGGGGACGGTCTATGATTGGCTCTGAGAATTTCTTGCAAACTTCTGTAAATTTCATTGTTGGTGCTTTCTTAACCCTAGTAGATGGTGCCAATAGTTTTCAGACAGGTGCAGTGATTTTTATGTCTTCCATAATTGGTGCCTCAATGGTTTGCAGGCTTACATGTTCAATGATGGCATTGTCCAGTTACATCACCTGAAAAGCCACCAAGTTCACACTGGCTCAGGCAATGACATGATTGATTCCTGGACAATAGCAATTATATGATGTCATTAAATTTTAAACTTATCCTGATTTAAGAGATAACGTGTGAAAAAATAAGTGTCTCAGAACTGATAAAATATAGCTTATTTGTTTATCTATGGAAGAGAGCAATCATTATCCTTATTGCCCAAAATGTGCTGCTTTTTAAAGTAATTTTTTACTGTTTTCTTCTAATTCTTTATTATAGGCAGTATAAGAATAACTCCTAAGGACTCTCGTTGGGTTGGCGCTTGGTGGCTTGGTTTCCTTTTGGCTGGACTATTTTCCATTATTTCTTCCATACCATTTTTTTTCATACCCAAAAGCCTGGATAAACCACAGAAAGAAAGGAAAGTTTCAGTATCTTCACATGTGCTCAAAATAAATGAAGAAAGGAGTCAAATGGCTTGTCCAATCAACCATGGGAAAAATGTAACTGAAAATATAACTGGTAAGTATTTCATATTTATTGTCATTTGTTATTGTTACTCCCAGTGAAAGGGAGGAGTGAGTAGTCCAAAACAATGTCACACTCAAATCATCTAGAGTTAACTTTGTTCTGCACTGAATTTAGCTGAATTATTTTTCTAAGATTCCTACTAAGGTTAGTAAATATTTTCTGAACTCTTATCAACTCTTTGAAGAGAGGAAGACTAGGTTTGTAGTCTTTAGCAGGGAGAAACCAACCAAAGACTAAAAATATGTTACTTATAAACCAAAGAGTATATATTCATTTCAAAATAACCTGCTGTAAACAATGAGGATTAAAATGACTATTATAGTCCTTTCATCCTTCCACTCATTCACAAATAGTACCAGGCACTTTACTATGCCCTGGTGATAGGACAGTGCCTGTTTTCCTAGAATTAAAATCTAGTGGGTTGTACCAAAAAGCATATAGACAATTGCAATACAGTCTTTAAATACTATGGTAATGTTAGATATAAAAAATTACGAGTGTCTATAAATTGAGTAACTTAACTATTTTTAGGTGGAGAGGTGGAGTAAGGAGAAGGAAGTCAGAGGTTTCTCTCTAGACTATTAGAGTAATATTTTTTCTTTGTAATCATATAGAAAAAAAGTTTGCTTACCTCAATATTAAAAAAAGAAGTAGAAGCACCAGTAGTAGCTGAAATTATCAAAGTCAGTCATGTGAATGACAATCCTTCACCATTTGATGGTGCTGTCCTTTCAAACGTAAGCCCCGAGAGTTAATGGGGAGCAATTTAAGTCATCTGGAGAATGATCCAGAAGGAGTCACAGCAAGGTAGTTGAGACAAGGAGGTGTTAGTGCAGTTTCACATTGCACGGAAATGGTGAAATATAATAACCAAAGCAGGACAATGCTTAATCCCTTGACAACTTTTTCAAGTTGAAATGAATTAAATATCCTCAACTTCTCCCTCACATCAGTTCTTATACTCACTCACTTTATTGTTATATTCTCCTTTCTTTCAACTCTAATCCAAAAGCAATGGTGTGATGGAGACAGCTTCTCTTGGATTGTGAGAGATGACTGTTAATTTTGCAGCTACATTGGAAGCTTGAAACTGGCAATTGTGGGAGAATTTACCACCATTTATTACTGAGTAAACTGGGAAATACTACAAATCAGGCTTTCTTTCCCCAAGAGTAAGTTAAGCATTTACCAGCACACCACTGAGTTAGAGGTTTCTGAAATTTAACATGCACACTAAAAATAGTACACCAATAAAGTTTTACTTGATCTACACTGTTTCCACTCTACCAAATCAACTCCATGAAAACCAGGCAAAGAAAGAAAAATACCATATGATATCACCTAATACCGGAAACAAAAGAATAACATAAACAAACAAACTAGGACAATGAGCAGAATAACAGTGAATAGGGGGGAGGGGGGCGGGAGAGAAGGGGGATAAGTAAGGGAAGGGTTTAGTCAAGGAACGTGTATAAATGACTCATGGACATGGACAACGGGGAGGGATATGATTGTGGGAGAAGGGGTGGGCTGGGTAAGGGGGAGGAATGGGGGAAAAATGGGACAACTGTAATTGAAAAACCAAAAAATAAAAGAAAAAAGAAAAATAGTGGATTGGTTAAACCCAAAAGGAACATGACTGACTGTGAGCCCAAAGAGAATGGAGAGGATAATGAATATGCAAAGATAAGACAAGTATAAACATCATCTGTGTTATCAACTGTGTTTGTAAGATAGTGACCAGAATAATAAAGAGGTCCTTAATTATGTGCTGTTATGAATAGATAAAATAACTAAGAACACTTAGAAAAAAACAAAATTGGATTTGTTCTGTATGTTTTTGAATAGAAATAAGACTAACTTGTTAGAAAGAAATATTTCAGTTCATTACAAAAAAAAAAAAATCATGAACAATAAGAATTGGCCAAAAAAGGAGCAAATTTCTTTCTGAGGGCATTTGCTTAATATCACTTGACTTGTTTATTAATCCAATTACTGAGGATATATTGTGGATCATGATTGTGTGGAAGTTCAGACTAGGCAACATCCAAGTTCCCACGCACCCCAAAAATTCAACGATTTGTTGAACACTTCCGCTCCATTTTTTTGACCCAGTGTCACAGCTTATTTAGGATGTCTCACTAGTCAGTGGTCCTCCTGACTGAGGAGTCCCATGAGAAAAGGTTAGCACTTTGGCCTGACAATTTTAAATATTATTTATTCCAGTTATAAATTTTCTTTTCTTTTTTTCCTCTTCTACATTCTTTGCCCGAACTCTCCTTTCTCCTTATAGCAGATAAAACTATTTTTTAGTTGCTGTTGGAAAGAAGGCTTTATTCGGACCATGTCTAATGAAAACTTTTAGTGATCTACAGAGCAAGATCTTTCAAAGCCCGTCATCCATTTCTCAATAACTATACCTGGTTCTGTCTTTTTAGACTCTTCTTGTCTCCTGTTTTTCTAAGTAGCTCCTTCCACTTTTAATTGCCAATTCAGCTGTTTGACCTCTTAATCACAGACCCAGATCACATAATTCTCGCCATGGACAAAAGTTATGAATTTGTTACACATCTATTTGTAGGCACAGGTGGTGTACTGTGATTGTCATAATATAAGCTGAGACATGTCATTATTACCTGCCTCTCCTTGCACCTTAAGAAAGGTAATATATAATACTGCCAGGTTCACTGAGGCAGTAGTTTATGGTAGAAAAACTGTATATCAAAAAACAAGAGATCTGTTTCTTGGCACTAAATTGATCTTCATGATTTTTTAATCTTAGTCTACTTATTTCTGTGAGCTTTGGATTATATTATCACTAGATAAATTTATATTTAATAATCATATCATTAATATAATAATTACATCATTAAGTGCTAATAAATAAGAGACATTGCACATCTTATTCATTTTTATTTCTTGAACACATAGCATATTGCCTGGTACCCAGTTGAAAACCAAATACTTTTTGAATGAGTAAATAAATAAATGGTGTATGTAGTTGTATGGTAGAGTGGCAAAAATAACCAAATAAAATGTGAACCAAGCAAGTTGCAGATGGAATATATATATAACCCCATTTAGGTAAAATGAACTAAATAAATATTAATGTATGTATGGAAAAATTGAAGTAATAATTTAAAAATTATTGCTAGGATTGCAGGTATTCTGACTTTCTAATGTCACATATTTATATAATTTTAAATGTGATATAACATATTTATAATATTAATATATTAATATATATTCAAGTTAAGTTATTCTATTTTCTATATATTTATGTTTTTATAGGTTTTTTCCAGTCCTTAAAGAGCATCCTTACCAATCCTTTATATGTTTTGTTTTTGTTTGTGTCATTGGCAAAATCCAGTTCCTATATTGGTATTATTACTTACGTCTTCAAGTACATAGAACAACAGTATGATAAGTCAGCATCGGAAGCTAACTTTGTGATTGGTAAGATACATTGTTCATGTTTGCTTGATAAGCAATATACTACCAAGTAACTGAGTTCCAAGTAATGTTCTGTTGTGATGGCAATTACATATTTTAGTAAATATAATATCAATTTACTTTTACAAATCTCAAATTTGTCTATCTTGTGATATTATCATTGTTCTGTATTTGAAGTGACATCTCATATTATATTTGAATAAATTTTTGAAGAAAAAACTGCATATAAATGGAACATTTAGACACAGCATCTTCACAATTGAATCTTATAATTTAGTGCTGAGATCCAGAGACAAAGCCTTTTGTGATGTAATCATACTTCCATAACTCATGGACTTTGAAACAGGACCCCGCTACTTACAAAAAATAGAACAGTGATGTTTCCCAAAGAAAAACAATTTAAACATGTCATTGATGTCTTCATAATTCAAAACAATATCATAGTATAGAGAGGTTTTTTATGCTACAATATTCAATTACCAAGGCATAGTGAGACTTGCTTATGAAGGAAAGGTTTTCTTACATCACTCTTCCCCTACACCCAATATAATATAAAATTCTTAAGAGCAGTACATTATCCAGTACAGTGCCCAGCACATTTTAGAAACTTAATATATATTTGATAAATTAAATTGAATTTTTCAAGTGGTATGTGAGGTCATAAATAAACAAGAAAATAATTATTATGTATTATGCTCATATTGAATTTGAGATAAAATTTTGAAGTGTATGAGTTAAATTTGACTCCCAATAATTTTCCCAGCTCAAATTTTTTGTTAGAGCGGTCTTCATATTTAATGATTCTTGCAGTGCAATGAAATGAAAACTTGTAAGAGGGATCAATAATTTTTAATACTGTTTATCATGTCAAGGTATATCTGTTTTTGAATTAATAAAAAATAGATATTAATTCAAGTATTCAATTCTAAAGTACTGGGAAAATTTGAAGTATTTTTAAGAATTGAAACTCTTCATTTTGAGAAGCTGTAAAGGTCTTTCGGTGGTAGGACAAAAGTCTCATAGGCAGTAAAATGATGTTTTGTTGATTTTCAGGGTGAAATAGCATCTCATAGAAACCATCTTTTCAGATATACAAATATTCTCAGTCTCTGAATTTTGCTTTTGGGAAAACCAAACCCTCAGCATTGTCAGGAAGAAATCATTTTTATCTCTCCCATAAGGTGTACTGGTTGCCTGACTCTATCCAGGCCTGCCATTCTTAAGTAATAAGATTATAATAAATTTGATTGACATACACTGTGTTTCATATGTAAAGACATTTCATAATAAGTGTATATAATCACAATTTTTCTTTTATTTCTAGGAATCATAACCATTCCAACTATTGCAACTGGAATGTTTGCAGGAGGATATATCATAAAAAAATTCAAATTTACCTTGCTTGGAATTGCCAAATATTTACTTTGTATCAATATTTTGACCTTCACACTAACCCTGTTAAATTTTGCACTCTTCTGTGAAAGCAAATCAGTTGCCGGCCTCACCTTGACCTATGATGGGTTTGTATATATCAATATAGAATTCCACAATGTATTAACCATCTAATGTAAAAGACTGCAAGGAAAACAAGGTAGATGACAATTTTAACTAAGCTTTTCTTTTTTTTCATTTATTTGTTTTTAGAGAGAGGGGAAGAGAGGGAGAAAGAGAGGGAGAGAAACATCAATGTGTGGTGGCCTCTCGCATGCCCCAACTGGGGACCTGGTGCAACCCAGGCATGTGCCCTGACTGGGAATCGAACCAGCGACAGTTGGTTCACAGGCCAGCGCTCAATCCACTGAGCCACACCAGCCAGGGCTAAGCTTTTTTTTTTTAACTGAAAGAAATTTCAACTTACAAATTTTTAAAACATTCGTTTTTTTAAGATTTAGAAAAACTCTCTATTTCTTCCTTTAAAAAAAAAAACTACATAGTTTGTAACAATAGTTATAATTTATGGGGTGCTTACAATGAGTGATGGGTACTTTTATCCCCATTTTATAGATTAGAAGAGCAAGGTTTAGAGAGATACACAAATTACATGGCTAGCAATGTTGACTCAGATTTAGGGTTTTTTTACTCCAAAATTCTTAGCCTTAATCATTATAATCTTGGATGGATCGTGAGATGAACATAAATGACATTTTCTGTAAGTGGCTGAACTATATATATATCTGCAGTTAATTTTGATGTTTAACAACTATCTTTAAAAGAAAACATTTTCTTACATTGCAACAAATACTGCTTCTTCTAGCATTGTCTTCATTAACAGAATTGATAAATATCCAATATATAAGTGCATACCAGCCCTAAACAATCTTTAATTTTAATTATTATCAAGTATTGTAAATTATTCTGACTACTATGATCTCTACCTCAAATCAAGGGCAAGATTCCTGTGCATATTTCTTATCATCTCCTGGATACAGCCAACAACTTCTCAGGAGGGTTCGTGTTTAGGAAGGTTCACATTCACGTGACAAGCAAAGATCCTTGCATCAATCACACTCAGTTCAGTAACCATGCTCTTTGGCTATTTATTGTTGGTTCTGAGCTTTTGCACTCTAGATCCTGTGAGATATCAATTTTAACTTGTCAAATATTTTCATATTTCTTTACCTAAGCATCATCCTGTTATTGGAGGCTTGACAGCCTAGTCTTGCATTAATCTCCCAGCTTCCTCCTAATCCTGACTGCTATTGATTATTGCTATACAGCATCACCTTCTGCACTGTTACATCAGAATACAGAGTACCTAGAGCATTGAACTTCAGAGGTAAAAGAACCTTAAGATCATCTTTTTCATTAGTTGAGACTCAGAGAAACTATGACTTGTCTGAAGTCTATGAGGCCTCCAGATGGCACTACATCCCATCATTGGTTCAGGGGTTCCCTAGTTGTCTGGACAGCCTTTAGCCTTTAGCCTGTTTTCTGAAAACAAGTATAGTAACTGCCATCTATTGAAAAACAGGCAGCTACAGGCCTGTGGGATTTTTTTCAAACAGTAAAATTCTACAAAGCGCCTCCTTAAAGGTCAAGAAGATTTATGGGATACATCAACGCCCTCACGGAATTCGTAGTCCAATGATAGCAAAAACAGGATCAATGTATTCAGTATTTCTGAAATGTTAGTTCCTAGGATAAGTTTTTAAAGTATGAATTAGGGCAGAAATTTTCAGAAGAGGGTCTATAGGGGTCCCTGAGAGCTTATCAGAGTGTCAATAAGTTTTAAAGTATTTTTAAAATACCAAGGTAGTATTCACCTTTTTCCTTCTCATTTTCTCATGAATGTATAGTGACATTTTCTAGGCCCACAAGACATGCAATAATGACATTAGCTTGTGGCTAATGATATGTGTGCTTGTATATTCTCATGTATTAAAGTTTTCTTGGCCTTATTTCTAAGAGAGTATATATCAACAGATACAACCCACTTGAACAAGAAACTGAGGGCCCCAAAACTTTTGAGTGTGAAGGGCTACCGAGAACAAAAAGTTTAAGAAGTTCCAATTTTTTTCCAGAAAAATTCTTGTGAGGTTGATGTTATTACATATGACTGACAAATGACAGAACTGATGTTAGAAAGAGCAGTCACGTTGCAATGATGTGTCAGAACTAATGTGAACACGGGAGTTTCTGATTGCAATGTCTGGACTGGGTCATGAATCATTAAGCTTAACCATTCCCAGTCATATGTCCCCAAGCAGAATTAGGTATTAGATGCTTTTTAATAAAATTGTTGATCATAGAATTTTGGAATTTACTTTTTCATGTAAATTATTTTCTCATTCAAAGTTAATGTATCAATCCTCAATTATCGTCAAGACTTTTAACAAAAAAAAAAGATTTTAAAAATCTATAAGAAAATTAATTATATGAAAGTTCTATGTTGTAATTTTAGCAGTGTTTTAAAATTATGTTTTATAACTATAATCATGTTTTACAGTAAGTCATTATAAAGCATGTTGTAGTTTTATTTTAAAATTATATGGAATTTTTCTAGTTTTTCTCAACTGATTCTATTTTTCTTGATTAAAAAATAACTTAATCCTCAGGGATTATGATTTAACCATGTCAAATTCTTTTTCTATGTAGTGAAAATAGATTATTAAATTCAAATTAGTTAAATAATATTCATAGATTATGAAACTTTACAGTGAGCTCGGAGGAACCCTAGTCTGATGCCATTACCTTGCTGAAGAGAAACTGAGTAACAGAAAAATGAAGTGATAGAATCATGAAGACCTCTTGTCTAAGTCTTACTTATTCTCTTTGGTTATTATTATTATTTTATCTTATCTAGATAATAAGTTATGTCTGGATAAAGATGGAGGGTGAAAAAGTTAATAAGCCCTATAAAAATTTGCCATTTTGGCATCATTACTCATCCAATTTCTCTACCAAATTAAAGGACAACCATTCCCCTTATTTCTCTTTTCCTTACCTCTCCTCTCCCCTCTCTGCCCTCTTCTTCCCACTCTTCTTCTTCCCTCCCATTCCTTTTTCTTCTTTTTACTTCCCCTCTCCCCCTCTTCCTCCTTCTTGCGTGCACTCTCTCTCTCCCTCTCTGTCTCTCTCTCTCTCTCTGATATATGTCTATCATATATTTTCAGAAATAATCCAGTGGCATCTCACATAAATGTACCACTTTCTTCTTGCAACTCAGACTGCAATTGTGATGAAAGCCAATGGGAACCAGTCTGTGGGGACAATGGAATAACTTACATGTCACCTTGTCTAGCAGGATGTAAATCAAGCGGCAATGAAAAGCCTATAGTGAGTATTAGGTTTTTTTCCTTCTTTTCTCCTTAATCAAAATCACAGAAATTTATTTAATAATTATTTATCATATTTTTCTATAACTATGGTCTCCAGTAAAAAAGTAAAAGAGAAAAGACTTCCAGTATTATTTGTCATAATGATGGCTAAGATGTTGTGTAAACAAAGCCTCATATAAAATCTGCCTGGATTTTATAAAACTTATACAGAAACAGAACAAAATTTGACTTGGGACACAAAGAGGTTTTTCTGTTGCTTGAATGTTCATTTGTAATTACATTTTTTCCCCTTGAGTGTATAAGAATATGACCTTTTGGAATTCAGATGCATTCAGGATCTCTAAAAAGTACCTCATTTGATGAAAGGATATAATTTCCATTAAATTGGAGGTACTGTATACCTCTCAGCAGTTAGGAGAAAGTCCTGAGCCAACTCCTTGTCAACACTACCTGCCTTTCCAAAAGAATTATATGTAATTTTGCATACAGATTCTGACAAGTTTATCTCTAGCTTCACTACACTTTTATCTTTCAAAGACAGTAATCAAAGTTTCATGCTCACTTAACTGTCCTGACTATGTAATCAGCTCTGACTATTGCTTTCTACCACACCCTTCTGCCTTTGATTTTCAAACTTATTTCAATTTTTCTGGTCCATAGTTCTATTAATCACATTACTGAAGGGCACTGAAAACTTTAAAAAAAGTAAAGCACCTACATTTTTTGAAATTGGACCATAAATTTGCACATATATGGCCCAAGGGTTGTATTTAAACCCCACATCTCACTGGAAGTGCCCCATTTAATCCATGGTCTCATTTTGCCTATTAGTGATGCCTGAGACACGATGTTACAATCCTATAGAGAGTTCTGGTTAGAATGGTGACATTATCTTCTTAAAATTAGCACTGACTATACATTCGGGGACTACTGGGGAAGTATTTTACCAAACCCTCAATGATAAACATTCTTAATCATTCAAAATAATATTCTTTGTATATAAGTTTGCTTTCATTGGCCAACAAGCTTGCTACATAAAGGGTTTTTCCACATTATTCCTTGTGAAAAAGTAAAGTTTGGTTATCAGATAAGTACAGATTCAAATTCTTCCTTCATTTTTCCTTCAAGAATTAGCCTTTAGCATTAATACATTTAAACTTCTCTTAAACCTTAGTGTAGCTTAGACTCAGAATCAAGTTATTGAAGCTACCTGTCTTATAAAGTGCCTGCCAAATTAAATCTCTGAAATTATTTGTTCTTAAGTTTTTTCCTTCTGTGCTCTAACTATTAGGGTATTCTGTTGAGTTTCCCTCTCTGGTAATAACATTATCTATTCTATAATCTGTCATTATGCTCTTAACCTTGGTGTTTGCTGGTCAAGATACAATTCCAGCACCTCTCACTGGCCCATTTTCCCCTGGACTCTTCCCTAATTCCAGTGAATGGCTCTAGTCCCAGATTTTGACCTCTCCCAAACTGCTATATTTTCTGGATTCCCTGGTAATCCTTCCTCAAGGAATGTCTCTAATACTTAGTAGAGATTGTTAAAGAGAGTAAGTAGGTGTGTTATAGATAGTAAAAGTGAGTGGGAGAGAAACAATAAAAGAATTTATATTAATGAGGAAATTATATACAGTTTCAGACATTAATTTCTCTTATTCTTTCCTAATTTTTAAATCAATGATGAATTAAATGTTAATGATAAATTATATTTTGTTTTCTAGAAAGGAATTCAGGAAACTATTTTGCCTTTCAACTATTAGGCAACTGTATTTTTGGAATATTTTCTTTACAAACTGTAAATATTACATCTTGAATGAATAAGATTTATTAAATATAATGAACTATATTTATAGACCAGTAATATTGTGCAAATATATTCTGTAATATCTCAAAAACTATTTTGTAGGTATTTTATAACTGTAGTTGTGTGAAAGCAACTGGTTTCCAGAACAAAAGTAACTCTGTAAAATTGGGTGTATGCCCAAAAGATGATCAGTGTATACAAAAATTTTATATTTATATAGCAGTGCAAATACTGAATTCTTTTACCTCATCATTGGGAGCCGCCTCAACTGTCCTGCTGGTTTTTAAGTGAGTATCACATTTTAAAAACATTTTTATGTATATGAGACTATATACATAATTTTCCATAATATATTTGGAACACAAATTAATATTTTGTTACATTTTAATGTTCTAAGAATTTTTTAGAATTATTTTGATGCATGAATGACATAATTAATAATAATTCATCTGATTGTTACATTATAAGATAAGAGATTCTGTACTTGCTCCTCTTGCTAAGAATATTAAAACAGATTGATTGAAATTTGTCTCAATACTGAAAGAATCTCTGTTGTAATTCTAAAAGAACTTTTAATTTTGAAATGCCTTATATCCTAATAGGCCTGTCAAAGTGAATTACCTATTGATTTATTGAAAAGTAAAATTTGGGAACCAGATTGTGTAGTATAAGGTCTATAATATTCCAAAGCTTTTAATCCACCCTTAAATCTTTTTTAACCTAGTCTCTCAAATACCTTCACAGACAAGGGAAAAACATGAACAGAATTTATTCCTTTCTTCACTCATTAAACTAATACTTTAGGCCATGCTTGACGAAGAATATCCCATGGTCAATAAAACCGATAAAGTACCTATTCCCATACAGTTTAGAATATGACAAGGGAAGAATGACATAAACAAATAAGCTTAAAAATAAACTCATAATTATAAATTGTCATTAATACTAATAAAGAAAAAGAGTTCTAATAAAAGGAATAAAAAGGGAAACCTAATTTAGGATTGAGGTGAGGAGTTGTGAGGAAGAAGACTCAAAGAGTATGTCTCAAAACAAGTGACAATTAATCTAAAGGTCTAGAGAATAAGTTACCGAAATGAAGAACTTTTAGGTCCAGGGGCAAATACCTTGAGGCAGGAAAGAGTTGCTGTGTTCGAGAAGTGAAAAGCCAGTTGGTTGGAACATACTAAGTGACAGGAAAAAGACACATGATAAAATTGAGGGAGGGTTAGGAAGGGAAGGGATAAGATAAGCACTATTGCTGAAATTGATTATTCAAACACCTAAAATTAAAAACATAAATGTTTTCGTGTAGGTCTTTAAAAACATATTTGCATTAGTATGGTGACCTGGGTTAACATTTAATTATACTTATAAGACCTAGGTAGTTGACCACAAGTATCTGTCAGCCAAAAGCATAACATAGAAGGGAAAAAAGGTTGTCTTTTTGGTTGTGGTTAAAATGAGCATAGTGATTACATGATTAAGTGATTAAGATTAACATTTGTCAAAACATTTATTGATCTCTCACCAGCCTTTGATTTTATCAAAAGAAAACTTTTGGAAAATAGATTGTAAATTAAAAATATAAGCTTTAGTCTATTAATAATTAATAATAGTAATATTAATATAACGCTATTGTTAAAATTAGACTAAACAATAGCGACGCTATTCACTCAACATGTTTATTATGTGTGTCAAGCACATAATTTCTGGACAAAAATGTGAACAAGAGTGATAAAGGCCCTGCTTTTATTTTCCTCTGGGAGGGAATAAGGGATGGGGAAATGGATGGGTATAGAAGAAAAAACAATAAATAAATAAGGAAATATGTAAAATAGGAGAAGTGTTAAGGATTAGAAAGAAAAGTAAATCATAGTCAGAATATAGACAGCAGAGTAAGGCAGGAAAGCAGTACCAATTCAAATACAGCACATTTGATAAAAGACCTAAATAAAGAATGAAAGTACAAGTCATGATGATATGGGGACAGGCACAGAGCAATCCCAGCAAGAGAGTGGCAAAGGTAAAGGCCCTGAGGTGAAGCATACCTGACATATTCAAGATCAAGAGCGGTAAGAAAAAAAGAGTTAAGAAGAAATGAATTTGAAAGTTGAAAGGCAGTTAGGAAGAAGGGGTTGCTCAAGATTGAGAATTAGGGAAATGTATACTAATTGGCATGACCACAAGATGGAGGAAGAAAGACCAATAGTGTGAAGAGATTAAAAAAATGAGGAGGACAAATTATTGGAGAAATGGTCTACATGGATATTGAAATAGGTAGGAAAAGTAGCAAAAATAGTTGTGGGAAAAAAATGACAGAGAACCTAGTACTAATCATCAAGGAATGACAGGGTGGTGATGGGCAACTCTGTAGATACTCCAAGTTGTTGAGGGGATGCTGTATTAGGATGGTGCACGTTGTGAGGGGAGTTAGAGGTCTTCCAGAGAAGACACTCGTGTCTGGAAGTGGTTAAAAACAATTAAAAAGCAAGAACATGTCCCACACTTCAGGCCCAGTGACACAGAGCATGTTGGGGAAAGTTGAAAGAGTTACATGGGAAGACAGACATCAGGGGGCAGCCAGACTGTCTGGAGCAAGAAAGTAAAGGGATTGCTAACATTGTAGGACATAAGGATTTTGCTGGTAAAAGGCTATGCGTTTCGGGGAATGCAATGGAGGCATTTGGGCGATGAAAAACTTGAAGGAGACAGGGTATGATTAAAGGGTGTATTTAACTATGTTTGGGTGATAGTCCTAGGACCCACAGATACGGAAACTGAGGTTAAGAGAGATTATATGACCTCTCTAATTTACTTAGTTTATATGAAACATCATTTACCTCTTTATCCTCAAGAACAAGAACTAAAATGGAATATTCTAGGCAGCACTTAGCAAATCTTGGTTGAGTGACTAAATCTACTTATCTCTATGAACAAAAACAGTTATCAAAACAGTTCAAGAAAAAAATAAATTTTTGTATCAGTTAATTTAATATTTTAGTAAAAAGATTTTTGAGCCTCAGTCACCCTCTCCCTATTGCCGCTGGATAATCCATGTTACAGGTTACCATAGGGGTGGTAGTGGCCTCTGTTCACTGAACACACACCAAAAAATATGGAATTATGGAAATAACTTTCTAAATGCAAGAGTAAGTTAATTTCTAAGAGGGGAGATAAATGTGGTTGCTACCTTTAAAATAACATTAAAATACATTATACTCTAAAATACAGATACCTTTTTGACACCTTCCTTCCTCAATTGTGTTATGTAGTTCATAAATCATATTAGTCAATTTTTCTATTAACAACAATGATCCAAATCAGATGGTAGAAAGAGCTCTGCTATGACCTAGATCTAAAGTATGTACTCATGGCCTGTGTCAGCTAAACAGAAAACACAAAATCATTTTCTTCACAGGCATAATAAAGGCTGTTCCAAGCACTGCCTCATAGGATTTTATAAGGTGTCATGTGAAAATGTTTGTTAAATTATCCTGAAATGGTAACTCATTAAATAAATATGGGGAAAATAATAATTATTATCATTCAGATCTTTATCTTTAAAACAACTGAAAATATAACTTTAAATAAAGTTAGCTGTTTACTACTTGAGGGTTTTCATTTGACCATGTTTTAATACTGCACTCAGTTTGGCATTTTAAAGATGTTTAATGATTTTTTTTGCCTTTATTTTATTTCAGAAATGTTCAACCTGAACTGAAATCACTTGCTGTGGGTTTCAATTCACTCATTATACGAATACTAGGTAGGATAAATAGACAAATTATATAAATTATAAATTTAAGATATACATTTTAACATCAAGGTCAAAGACTGGATGTAATTAATTTCAATTTTTTTTTAAGTTAAAAAACTGTATTAGTAAAATTTCTTTCTATTTTTGTGGTAAATGACAAATAAGAGATGGAGGAAAACTGTTTGAACTAAAAGAGAATTTGATTGTTAATTCTAGCTCAAGTCCACCTTCAACTAGAAAAAGGAATCATCATATTTATTTTGCACTCTTTCGAACACAATGATGGGTGCTCTGCAGTTTTTTATTCCTTTCAGACTTAGGAACATTTCTTCCTATAGGCAGAATAGAAGGCCTTCCTTGTACATTGAGGGGGCAATGCCCCAGAGAGCTGGGGGCCTGGGGACCTGGTCAGGCTGAAACTGCAGAACAACAGAAATGGACTTTTGCTGCCCTGCTTCCCACTGCCTCGTTCTCTACGGCTGGAGCAGCTTTTATCAGAGGTTAGAAGTGCCAGAGGAAATGAGAACTAAAAGAACTGAGCATCTTGGAATCAGGAAGTGTTTTGAATGAAAGCTGAAGAAATCGCCTTTTTTTTTTTTTTTTTTTTTTTTGTTACAGAGTAGAGCTGTAGACACTTGAGGTTAAAGGGCCTATTTCTAAATATTCAAACGAGGTGATTAGCATAAAGTTTAAGAAATCACCCTTCCTCTCTGGCTACCATTTACCATTTAGACCACACAGATTCCTGTTAGTTTAACACCTTCTAGTTTAACTCCTGCGCATGCCTCTGTGTAAGACCTATTAACACTATATGCTAATTGCTGGGAAGCAGGAAAAGGGCACCACTCGCCTAGGGATTGAGGTAGAAGACCGATCATGGCCTGGAGGCAATTTCTTGGGGCAGAAGGAAAGGAAGTGGGAGGAGTCAATCTCTGGGACCCTTGCAAGCAAAAGACAGAAGCCTAACGTGGCCAAATTACAATGGAAAGCCACAGATCCTCAAAGGTAAAAAGAGGAAATAGAACAGGCCTGAGAGAGGAGAAAAAAAGGTGCTGCAGGATTCCATTACAATTCTCTTCCAGAGTTCTCTTCTGCTTCTCTAATGTCGCAGCCTCTGTCCATCCGGCAGTTCCCACTCTCCAGATCCAAGGGAGATGCCTTAGTCCTAGAATCTAGAGCACAGAAGCTAGCAGAAGAACGTAGAAACTGGGGAGCCAATGCTCCTTCTGATATGCTGAAATAAGACTGAGAATAAAGTTCTAGTGACATAAAATTTTAAAAAATGAATTTTGTCATCCTAGTTTTATCTTATTTTGATATGTCCAGTATATGACACAACGGAACCTGTCTGCTTCTATGGGAAAAATACATACTGATTACCAAACTTCCAATTCAAAAACAGTTGTCTTGCCCTGGCTGATGTGGCTCAGTGGATTGAGCAACGGCCTGCAAACCAAAAGGCTACCACGCCAGTTCGATTCCCAGTCAGAGCACATGCCTGGGTTGCGGGCCAGGTCCCCAGTTGGAGGCATGTGAGAGACAACAATCTATATATCTCTCACACATTGCTCGTTTTGCTCCCTCTCTTTCTCCTTCCCTCCCCCACTCTCTGAAAATAAATAAAATCTTTCAAAAATAAAAAGTAAAAATAATTGTCGTCAAAACAATATATGCATAAATTCGGGAAGATTGATAGCTTATGTTAGACTGAAAATGACTTTTGGAAAACAAATTATTTGAAATTTTTAAACTCTAATAATGATTTAAGACCAAGTTTGTTGCCTAAAACTTTTACTTTATTAAGTTTGGTCCAAATAAGCATGTCCCTAAAATTTTTGGTCAAATTACCAATGCTTAGAACTAGGAGACAATCTCAGAGTTCATTAAAATAGCAATAAAAGTAGGTGGGCACTTCTGCTATAAGACAACACACATGATCCTGAAAAGCCTCACATAGTGCAAAATCATAAAGCACAAATAAAAAAAATATAGGTTAGGAACAGATCACAGGAGGCCTAGGCAACATTCCAATCAGAACATTAATAGAAACAAAATTCAGCACCGCAGGCTGTGACCTGGCCAGCCAAACCTGCTTCAGGAAGTATTAAAAATGCACAACATCAAGGGAGAGAAAATGTATGGTTGTGGGCTCTGGTGACACTCAGAAGGTGGACATGTAGCTCGGAGCCAAGAAAGGACAACCTGCCAAGAGCCTAGCATTCTGTGAGGCTTGGCCCTTGGGGGAGGAAGTCCTAGCGTTGGCACTTACCTTTTAATTTCCTTAAAAATAGAGTTGAAAATTCTCCTGCCTTGGCAGCATCTGAGAGCTTTTTCATTTTCTTGGAAAGTTATGTCTATTCCCACTCTCCCAGGTCTCTTTGCCAAAAAAGAAGAAGAAAAGAGCATATGAACCAATACAACATTCATGTTTTACTAACAACATTCTCCTTTTCACCAGTCAGGCTTAAGTTACTTGGCATTATAAGAAGAACCAAGTAAACAGGCATATAATTAATGTTCCTATGTGTGGTGACAAGGTGAGGGTAGAAAACAGATGTCTGTACTATTAGTTGTGGTTTGAGCTTTTGAGGTACCTTTTCTATTTTTTTATTAAATTTACTGGGATGACATTGGTTAATAAGATCATAGAGGTTTCAAGTGTACATTTTTATGATTCATGATTTGCATATTGCATTGTGTGCCCACCATCCAAAGTCAGATCATCCGTCACCATATATTTGACCCCCTTTACCCTTTGAGATTCCTAATTATCTTGATTCTTGAGTAGAATCAGGTCAAAACAATTAATCCAAAATGTATCAACGTGGAATATTATCCCATTACATTTGAAAGGTGTTCCTTGACTTCACATCTCATCTTATGTTGCAGGAGGAATTGCAGCGCCTATATATTTTGGGGCTCTGATTGATAGAGCATGTATAAAGTGGTCCAGTGGCAGCTCTGGGAAACAAGGTTCTTGTAGGATATATAACTCCAGATTATATGGGTAAGGTCTCTTTATTATATTTTATTAATTTATTTTTCCATTGATGATTTTAATTATTAAAGGATGAATATCACTGTCAGTATAATAATATTAATAATTAGAGCCACCATTTAATAAACTGTATCCCATGTTGTATCAGGTAATCTGATACCTTGTTTTAATACTCATAGAAACTGTAGAAGATGAACATTTTTCTTCTTTTTCTTAAATATGAAGAAACCAAAATTTAAAGAGAATGAATAACTTGTTCAAAGATCACTCAGCTAATAACAAAAATGATCTGGGATTTCTACTGAAATATTTTTGTTTCCAAAAACTCTCCTCATAATTAACAATAACAGTTTTGTTCAATGGCCTCTGGCTTCTCTTGGAAAATACAGAATGACTGACCAGGGCTCTAGTCATAGATTAATGGGGAACAGAAAGGAAAGAATTATTTCTATACTATTCTATTCATAAGGAAGCAACTAGGTAGCTATCTAGAAAAAAAATTGTGGCAATAATATCTGAACTTTAAATAAAAGTTAATTGCATATTAATCAAACACATAAATTTCATACTTGAAAATACAAGTATTAGAAGAAATAGTGATAGAAATTATTTTAATTATCTAGGAAGCACAAACATTTTTCTAAGGGTGACCCAAAACTCCAAAACCCATCTTTTGAAAAAAAAATGATAAAATATATATTTTTAAAAACTCTGTGTCACAAAACTTATCTTAAGCAAAGTTCAAAGATAAAAGATAAACTGGAAAAAGAGTTTATAACTCACAACACAGACACAAGGTAAATATCCTAAACATATAAAGAGCTCTTAAAAACTGAAAACAAACAACACCAAATGCTGGCGATGATGTGGAACAACAGGAACTCTCTTTTATTGCTGGTGGGAAGGCAAAATGGTACCATCAGTTTAGAAAACAGTCTGATAGATTCTTATGAAGTTAAATATAGGCTTATTGTGTAACCAAGTAATTGTGCTCCTAATTATTTACCCAAATGAGCAGGAACCTCATATCCACACAAAAACCTGCACATGTATATTTATAGCAGCTTTATTCATAATTGCCAAAATATGGAAGCAACCAAGGTGTCCTTCAGTAGGTAAATAAACAAACTGGAATATATTCATACAACATAATGTTATTAAATAATAAAAAGAAATTATTTTATGTCAGTTTATGTCAGTTTATTTTGTTCATTAGATTCCACATATAAGTGTCATATGGTATTTATCTTTCATTGACTGGCTTATTTCCTTAGCATAATACTCCCCAGGTTCATCCATGCTATTGTAAAAGGTAAGATTCCCTTCCTTTTTCATTCCATTATGTAAATGTACCACAGTTTGTTTTTTTTTAATCCACTCATATACTATCAGTATATGGTACTTGGGCTGTTTCCAGATCTTGACTATTGTAAATAACGCTGCTATGAACATAAGAGTACATATATTCTTTTGAACCAGTGTCTTGGGTTTCTTAAAATATATTCCCTGAAGTGGAATCACTGGGTCAAAGGCAGCTCAATTTTTAATTTTTTGAGGAAACTCCATATGGTTTCCACAGTGACTGATAGCATCAGAGGGGATGAGGGTGGGTGCTGGATGGAAGAAGGAGAAGGGGCACCCAAAGAACATATATGCAGGACCCATAGACACAGACAACAGTGGGGATAGCCTGAGGGAAGGGGTGGGGAGGGGCTGGGTGAAAGGGGACAAAGGGAGAAGAAATGAAGGGTTCTGTGAATAAAGCTTAAAAAAATAAAAACTGAAGAGAAAGAAAAAGAAATAAATTGTTAAGCTAAAAAAAAGATAAGGGAGAAACTTAAATGCACATTGATAAGTGAAAAAAAATACAGTTTGAAAAAGCTACATACTTTATAACTCCAACCATATGATCTTTCCTAAAGTTTGCACAATTCCAGCAAGCTGTCAGTAACTATCCCTTTTTATAACTCTGTGCATTTTGGAGCTCACTCACAGCCCTTACCACTTTCCCTTTGGCCAGTTTGTTCATTGTCTGAAGTACTTTGGAAAGTAATTGCTTAAAAAGAGCTGAGCATTCACCAGTGAATACACAACAAAAAATTAAATTGTCACCTCATGAGTTTTTAGATTTACTATTTGGAAGTAAACAGATAATCATCCATTAATTTTATCTAGCATAGATATGTAATATCAACAATTCCTAATCCAAGGAATAGAAATGTACATTGGTATCAATTCTAAATTTAAACACAACTTTTTAAAACTTTCTCTATAACGGTCACATAACAAGAAACTCATATTAATTCTTCTTGATAGCAATGGAATATTTGAAAAGTTT
Organism: Furipterus horrens; assembly: GCF_987537825.1. Taxonomy (NCBI): domain Eukaryota; kingdom Metazoa; phylum Chordata; class Mammalia; order Chiroptera; family Furipteridae; genus Furipterus; species Furipterus horrens. The sequence continues at coordinate 32,142,644 of NW_028327174.1, forward strand.
AACATTAGCATATTACTATTTTATATAACCCAAGCATGAACAAATATATTTGAAGACTTTTAAAATATTTCTTTCATCATATTTGGTACACGACAAGATCCTACTGAAATTTTAATAAACAAGTTTAAACAGGTCAAAATTATATAATTAATATCATTCACCTTCAATTAAACCTTAATTGTTTGAAAGTTTGTTTTGCATAAAGTTTGTCAACATTTAGTTAACACTGTCATGAGGCCAGTGAGTGCTTCCTGATCTGCTAGGAGCTTTTAAAAATGCTGAGTTCTGTGTCCCACCTTCAGACATTTTTATTTAATTGGTCAAGGAATGTGTCTTGGGCATGGGAATTTTTAAATCTCTTCAGTTGATTTTAATGTGCAACCAAAGTTGAGAATGACAACAATAGACCATATGTGATACGTTTCTTTGTGTGGTTTTGTTAAACATTTCCAGTAGGCCACACTGCAGGACATTCCGGACTGCATTTGGTCTAAAAGCTAAATGTTGGCTTCTGGTTCAATCTAAATAGATTAGATTTTATTATCTCACAGTCAGTTCATTTCTTTTATAATCTGTCATGTTACACATAATATCTGTCTTTGAGAAAGTTAAGCATTCCAAATACACCTTACTTTATAGAAAGCACTGGGGTACATCATTAACCACCCTTAGTTTCTGTGTTTTAATATTCTTTTCAAAATAATCAAAAGTTTTTATGCTCTAATAAAAAAATCACTAGAATTGCTACCTTAGTATTTTCATATGTAATTTCAAATATCATTTATGTTTTTTTTTTCTTTTGAGGTATTCTGCCTACTGGAGTGAAGCATTGTAAATTGTTTCACACAATTTAAAATAAAAATTGACTTTCTCTTTTCACAGAAATACCTTCTTTGGCTTGATTGAAGTCTTAAAATTAGCAACAGTTATTTTGTATATTGTATTTATTTATGCTATGAAAAAAATACATAAAGGAAAAGATACCAAGACATCAGAAAATGGAAGAAATGCTGAGAATGAAGCAAATGTAGAATTCTTAAATAATGATGGACATTTTGTACCTTCCCCCAGAGCAGACAGTGAAACATATATGTAAAGGGAGAAAAGAAGTCTTCTGTGTTTTCAACCAACACTGTATTAATTCAATAGGATGTTATTTTTGAGCATTTTCCGGTCTTCTTACTGACTATTCCCGCACTCGTTACACATGACGGGACAATGAATTGCCTGTGAATTTGTAATAATGAAACAAACTATAAATGAAAATGAATGGGAGTACTTTTGTTATTTGACTATGCATTTGTAATTAAGATTAGAATTTAAGATCCACAGAGATTTCAAGTGAGAGCAGTATGTAATAGAAGAAAACATTATTTGCTCAGGTAATGTAACTCAGTAAAATCAGTGATTAGAAGAAGATAGGTAGAGGTGAAAAAATGAGGAGGAGAGAAATTTATAACCTAAATAAGGACAAAAGCATAATATGTTTATAAAAAAACAGTTTGGATTGTGTTACTCAAGCCTAGAGTCTAGTATAATGGAGGATTTTTACTATCATAACATCTGTTATTCATGTATTAAGTCATATATTTCACAGACCTTATTCATTTATAATTCAAAATTGAGTTTGATTTGTCTAGCAACCTCAATGCATCTTATTCCAACCTCCCAATAAAACACTACTGAAAACAGAGATAAACAAAAATTTGCAAGCTATGGTTGTCAGACAACACACTACAGAATGTGCTGTTTCTTTGGGGCTCATGACAATGAATTAAGAAAAACTGACATTAACTTGAAAAAGCAAAGCCCATTTAAACGATGTGTCTTCATTTCATCTGTGTGCTCTCTGGAAGAAGTGGAATCTGCACCAGATAATTTATAAGCTGTCTCTCAACTGCATAGTTTTTTATGTGTGTGTTTATTGGTTTGTTTTTGGTGCACAAAGAGACATCTTTCACATCCCCACAAGTAGGACAAGAATACAGTGAAAGAGAATAAATATTTGAATATTGCGTTTGCTAGTGACAGCAGCGTTATTATAGTGAATGCTAGAAATTATAATGTTTATTCTAATAGATTAAAAGAAATGTTTTGGGGTACCAGAATCAGCTGTGAAACTTTCTTTTAGAGAACCCAGTCTTCAACTCACCCCAGAGATTCTGATTCAAAGCATTTGAATATATAACTTGGACATCTTTTAAAAGAAACAAGCCTCCATATAGAATCCTTGATAAAGAGAAACAGAAAACCAAACTGTAGGATAGGGGGGATATTCCTGAATACAGTAAAGTCACACAACTTGCTAGGATCTGGAAATAGGCCCGGAAATTATATATATATCAACCTATTTTCAGGCTGTAGACCTGAAAAAAGTTTCGTTAATCACACAGGCAGAAATTTCAAAAACCACTCTGTTGTTAGATTACTAAGTAACAAGTCTGATGCAATCTTGTCTCAGTATAAACAAAGAGAGAAATTATGAAGCAATTTTTTTAATATTACAAATTAAAGCAACATCTCAAATATTTATTCAACAATTATTGAGTGTCAAATATTTATCAAGAAAAGTAAAATATAATAAATAAAACAAAGGACACTAATTCATAAAACTTAGACTTTCAAAGGAGGAAGAACATTAACAGAATTAAATGATAAAATGTTATATAATTATAAAATGATATAAGTTAAAAGAATACATTTATTTTTATATATGTGATATGTACAATGAGGGAAAGGAACATTGAAACATATGCCTCAGATTATTTGATCTACTTCAGCATCCAAGAATCCAGAATAAATATTAACATTTAATCAATGTCATTAATAAACAGGAATAAAATCTTGGGGGAAAAAATAGGAAAAATTCAACACATATGAGTAAGATAAGAAAAGCTTGCAAAAAATTTTAAAAATGCAGAAGTGTGATTAAAATATATATTGGGTAAGGTTAAAAGAAGACAATGGCCACAATGGCCAATAAACCCAAATCAGTTATAAACTTACATTTGAAAATCTGTGAAAATATGGAAGAAAATATAAAGAAGCAAATTGTGAAAGAAGATAGATGGTTTAGAGGAAAAACTTAAGCACCAACCTAAGAAATCAAATCTGTAAATGAAACATTAGTCAAATATTTACTGGACGTATACCTTCCTGTTAGGAGAAAGACTTGAGTGTACACACTGAAGTCTCTTTACACTTTCATTAATTTTCATGCAGTTGGGCCTTTGACCATGATGTTTCTTCCTCCTGAAATGCTGGGTTATTGGGGGATTTTTTTGTTTTGCTTTTTTTGTTTGTTTGTTTGTTTGCTTTTCATTTAACTGCTTTTCAGCTTTGAGATCTAAGCTCGGTAACATTTCTTCAACGTTTCTGACTTCTTACTACTTAAAAATCTTGCAGTTATATTTGTAGCAACTTAGCACTTACCACAATGGTGACATTATATTTATTGATGTTTATTTGATAACTATCTGTCATAAATTCTAGGAAGGTAGAAATTGATTTCATTTAACCTACCTATTTTATTCCCAATATCTAGCTTGGTGCCTACCACACAGTTGGTACCTTATCAAGTGTTTTTTAATGAGAGAGTGAATAATTAAAGTTCAAAATGTCAGTCTTTCTGCATATGAATTCTATAAATAAGAACTGAAAATAACATGCAAAAATTAAAATAGCTGCATTAAAGTCATTAGAGAGGAAATGATGGTTTCAGATATTTTGAAATTTTTATTTAATATTTTAAAACAAAAATGTAAATTTAAAAATGTCAAAAAGTATCTTTTGACTGACATACAGGCTAAGCACAAAAGATAAAAACATTTATGAAATAGAATCTGTGACCTTTGGAAGCCCACAAATGAGGTGGAGAAAGAGGCATGTAAACATATAATATACACTATGATAAATAATAGAATATATATGTTCATGTCTCTCATTCACAGAGATCATGTTAATTTCTTTGTTTCAATGTCGACATATGTATTTCTGGAGATTTTACCAAAACAAATGATTAAAAATTAGTCATTACACATTTGGCAGTGGCCACAGTCACCTACCTCTGTGTGACTTCTGCCTTTCCTAGACTACGCCCTGGATCTCAAGGGCCAATCAGATGAACTAATTACAAAACAAGCAGTATAATTTCAGCAATACCATAGAGCATTCTTGTCAGACTCTGACCCACAGACTCAGCTCCAGCCCCCAACCAGCCTCCACTGAGGAACTTCATATTGCCCCATGTTCCGTCATTGGAAGCTTCTCCCTTTGAAATCATGTATATGATTAAGCATGTCATGGTGCAAGATTCCAATCACTTTTAAGAAGTAGCTTTTGGGTAAGAGTAGAAATGGAGAACATCAGGATATTTGGAGAGTAAGATAAAAGGTCCCCCCCCCCCAAAAAAAAAAATTATAAACATCAAAAATATTTTGGTCTACTCATTGTATTTTAGGCCTGATATTACAATAATGATTCTATACATTTAAACCTTCAGCAAAAAAATTAGTTTCTTTTAAACCACAGTTTTTAAAATGTCTTTATTTGTTTAATAATCATGTCTATACATTTACACAATGGAATACTACGCAGCAGAAAGAAAGAAGAAACTTCTACCTTTTGCAACAACATGGATGGAACTGGAGAGCATTATGCTTAGTGAAATAAGCCAGGCAGTGAAAGACAAATACCATATATTACCTAATACAGGAGACTAATGAACAAAACTAACAAAAGAGCAAAATAGAACCAGGGACATGGAAACAAGGAACAGACTGATAGAGACCAGAGGGGAGGTGGAAAAGAAGGGGAAGGATCTATTTAAGGAACTAGTATAAATGACCCATGGACATGGACAACAGGGTGGGGAATGACTGTGGGAGAGGGGGGAGGTGGGCTGGACAGGGGAGAGCAATGGGGGGAAATGGGACAATTGTAATCAAAAAACAAACAAACAAATGAATAAATAGATCTAATGATCTCTTTCATATCCAGAGTTTGGGTCTGGTGATTATCTTTCCAGACTGTGTTTTTTTATTGCCTTTTTATGTCTCATAATTTTTTGTTGAAGAACATAAATGGAGTATAGTACAGTCGATAGTGAGGTAAATATTTTTATACACGGAGTTGAGCGCCATCTTCCCTTCTGCTAGGCCTGTGGTGTGAGGTTTGTATCAGGAGGAGGGCTGGCTTTGGAGTTTATTGTTGCTATGGTTACCCTCTGTGCCCCGAGGCCTTCAAATTCTTCCGGAGATCTTGTATTTAGGTCTGCTCCCTATGCGAATTTGGTTTTCCTTTTGTACTGTCGCCCAGAAATAATTCTCTTGCAGTTCTCCCAACTAAATGCATATGTTAGCGCGGCAGACACCGGGGGTGGAGGTGGGGGACTTACTGACTTAAATGGCATTGGGTGGCCTCTGCCCTAAGTAAGTAAATGTTCAAATCCGGTTTTTCCCAGCAGGAACATGTCAATGTCCAAATTTCCAATTCACTGTTTGTCCAATAACCTTGGTTCGCTGATGGGTTCCAGAAAAGTTGTACCTTGCATTTATCCAGCTTTTTCTTATTCTCAGGGTGTGAGCGCAGCACTTTTCTGCTCTCAAAGTCTCACTTTTACAACTTCGATGTAAAGTAAAAATCATTTCAGTTAACTTTATGAACTTCTAAGACCTATTTGAATTATTTGAGAGTACCTCTCTTTCTTTCCATCACCTGATTCTAGTCAATAGTTCTCCATTAACTAGTAAATTACCTAGTTGTTAAACACTTGTTAGCATATCTATCATTCTAAAATATCTCTTTTCTAAAACAACTCATTCCACAGGCCCGAGTCATCAGGCAAGAACATTTTTGTTTTGTTCCTGTTGACTTCCTTCTGTCTTCTCAGTTCTTTTTTTTTTTGTAAGACTGGAAGTTCTTAAATATAGTAGGTCTTGTTTTGTTAACTCTGGGTTGTTTTTTTTTACCCAAAGATTTATCCCTAGCACCTGTGTGTGAAGAGTTCTAGTGATGTTCCTTTAGCAATATTTCTTATATTCTTATGATCTTTTCATTAATATGAAGTTCTAAACAGATGATAAAGAAAATAACATATAGGGTCCTGGCTGCTGTGGCTCAGTGGATTGAGCGTCGGCCTGCGAGCCAAGTGTCGCTGGTTCAATTCCCAGTCAGGGCTCATGACTAGGTTGCAAACAAATAAATAAATAAAAAATTTTTAAAGAAAATAACATATAATGCCATTAAGAAGGAAGGTGGTACTCAATCCCACTTATACTAGCAATATTTTTTCATGGCACTTATCACTCTCAACACAATAAACAATATTTTGTTTCCTTTATGTCCACTGATGTATACCAAACTCCTAAATCAATGCCACAAGGATCAGGCATATTTTAATCATTCAATAAAAACTTGTTGAAAAAAATGTATTTTAAAATTAATGTAAAATAAATTTAATAAAGAAACAATAAAGGTGAAAAAAAAAGTATGATCTTACAAATACACCTTATATTTAAAATGACTATAAGTGGCAAACTTGTTAGAAGTTATTAGTTGTATACTATACTAGGTCTGCAAGTAATTTTCACCCCAGGTCTTAAGGAAACATACAGGATTATGAAAAGATAAAGGATTTCCACCTCATATTAATACACCTAAGTATCATTTCCCCATATTAGCCATTCTAAGGAATTTAGTACAGTATTTCATTACTGATGGAAAGAATCAATCAATTTCTCTCCCTGTCTCTCTCTTTCTCTCCCTCCCTCCCTCCCTCCCTCACATAACTTCTATTGCTGCCACTTCATTTAGTTATCAAAAATAATATTGGTGAAAGATACTATTTTTTTAATTTACCAAGCTTGATGTGTAAACGCCAAAATAATTTTGCCTATGTCTACATTTGAAAAGTACTGTAATTTTGTTTGAGATTTCACTGAACCTATAGATAAGTTTTGGGAGAGCTAACATCCTTATAATATTAAATCTTTGAGTCAGTAAACATGATAGAGATCTCAATTTCTCTGAGCTCTTTCGTGGTTTTGGAGGTATGTTATATGATTTATTACTAAGATTTTTCTTTTTTGATGCTATGCTAAATATTTGGTTGGCCAAAAATCTGTTTCGTTTGTTTTCCATAAAATAAAAGACACATTTTTCATTTTTACCAAAAACTTCATTGAATTGGATTTTTTGTGTACGTCGGCTATCATTGATTTTTCTCAATTAATGTCTCGATTGATCACTATCAACTTCAACTGGTCTACTTGACTGTGGAGCATCATCCAGTGAGAAATCTCCAGCACGAAACTTCACAAACCACTTCTGACACATTCCATCAGTCACAGCACCTTCTCCATACACTGTACACATCTTTTGCGTTCAGTTGCATTTTTACCTTTCTTGAAATAATAAAGCATAATACACCGAAAATGTTGTGTATTTTCTTCCATCTTCAATATGAAAATTGCTACACAAAAATTCACCAATTTTGATGTTTTTTTAAATGCATGCAGAGGGAGAAACAAGGTGGCGGAGGAGTAAGTGGAAGCTACACTAACCTCCTCCTAGAACTAGTCTGGATTTACAATGTAATTTTGGAGAAATCATCTGGAATAACCAACCGAACACCAGCTGGAGAGAAGTCTTATAACCACGGAGAGACAGAAAAGGCCGCTACATCACAACGTGACTGGTAGGGAGTGCGGAGACGCGGAAGGGCTGTCTGGGCTCACACGGGTGGCAGCTGAAGGGACTGAGAAACAGCTCAGCAGCCGGGGATTCACCCTGAGAAGGGCAGGGTCTAAACCCCCAGCTGAGCTTGCCAGCCTACAGCAACAGGGTGGAAAGTAAAATAGTATCCAGCTGAGAAAAGCGAAAAGCCACAGGGTTTCTTGCTAGCCGGAGAGAAACAGCTGGAGAAAAAGAGCTCTTAAGCGGATCACATATGAAAATATTCTGCCCCCACTTACCCTGGGCACAAGCAGAGGGAAGGCAGAGAGGACTGGAGATGCTTGGGGATAGTTTGGTGTGGTGGCTTTGAGGGGAGAGCTGGGGAAGTGGCCGGCTGGGTCCCAGTGCTGACTCATCCCCACACTGCAGGCAGACCATTCCCGGCCAAGTGGCATCAGCCTGAGGGGAAGCAAAGGCCCTGCCTACAGGAATTAAGCTGCCACACCCACGGTCCTTAAGCCTGACAGCTCATCACAGATTGAATAGATTAACAACTAAAGGAGTCAGACAAAGGCAGTAGATCCCTGGAAGTCTCCAACAGGCTGCCTAGGCCCAGACTGGTACAAGATCTGACGCCACCAGGGGCAGATCCAGGAAGTGCAGATCATTCTAAGAAGCACCAACAAACAATAGGAGTCACAAAAATGGGGAGACAGAGAAACAACCCCCCATCGAAAGGAAAGGTAGAGTCCCCAGAAAGAGTGCTAAATGAAATAGAGGGGAGCCAACTATCAGATATGGAATTGAAAGCATGGATTATGGAGAAACTCAATGAGCTCAGCGGAAACTACAAAGAACTCCAGAAAAACTACAGTGAACTCCAGAAGAACTATAAGGAACTTACTGAGAATTATACCAGCATCAAAAAGGACATGGAAGCTATCAATAAGAGCCAGGAGGAAGTGAAGAATACGATCTCTGAATTGAAGAACACAGTAGGAGGAATTAAAAACAGGCTAGAGGAAGCAGAAGATCGGATCAGCGAGCTGGAGGACAATGTAGACAAAAACTCACAGACAGTGCAACAAAATGAAAAAAGACTGAACAAGACTGAAGAGGCTCTAAGACAGCTGCAGGACAACATGAAACGTAATAATATCCATATCATAGGAATTCCAGAAGGAGAAGAAGAAGAGCAAGGGATAGAAAACCTCTTTGAAAAACTAATGACAGAAAACTTCTCTAACATGAGGAGAGAAAGAATCATGCAAGTCCAGGAAGCACAGAGGGTCCCAATGAAGATGAACCCCAACAGGCCCACTTCAAGACACATCATAATTAAAATGCCAACATTCAAAGACAAAGAGAGAATCCTAAAAGCAGCAAGAGAGAAACAACTAATAACATACAAGGGAGCTCCAATAAGGCTATCATCAGATTTCTCAGCAGAAACACTACGAGCCAGAAGGGAATGGCAAAAAATATTCCAAGCAATGAAAAACAAAGGCTTACAACCAAGAATACTCTACCCAGCAAGGCTCTCATTCAAAATGGAAGGTGAAATAAGGAGTTTCCAAGACAAAAGAAGGCTAAAAGAATACATCTCCACCAAACCAGTATTGCAAGAGATGCTAAAGGGTCTGCTTTAAGAAGATGAAGAAACAGAGAGAGACAGAGAGGAACACGAGTACAAAGGGGGAAAATGACAATGAATAAGTACTGAAAGAAAGAAGGAACTTCTACCATTTGCAACAACATGATTGGAACTAGAGAGAATTATGCTTAGCGTAATAAGCCAGGCAACAAAAGAAAATTACCTTATGCTATCACCTGTTACAGGAAACTAATGAACAACACAAACAAGTGAGCAAAATTGAACCAGAGGTATGTAAACAAGGAATAAACTAACAGTAACAAAGGGGGAGATGGGAGAGAGAGAAGGGGTAAGAAGGGGAAGGGTCTAGTCAAAGAACATGTATAAATGACCCATGGACATGGACAACTGGGTGGAGACTGAATGTGGAAGAAGGGGGGGGCAGGGTGCAGGGAAGCAAGAGGGGGAAAAAAGTGAGACAACTGTAATGGAAAAACAAACAAACAGAAATTTTTTTAGTGGGGGGAAAAAATAAAAATATAAAGAATAGAAATGCAAGTTCAGTGAATATTAGAAGGACAAGGATTTTCCTTCACACTGTATATTTTTCTCCCTATCTGATCCCTCCAGAATTTGGCATTCTAAAGAAATAAGTAATGACCTAACTTGCTTTGCATAAAACTAATAAGACCAGTTGTTAATAGAGGTTTTTTTTTTTTTTTCTTTTTTAACTAAGACTTTGACTGGAATGTCATGCCTAAAGGAGACATGCTTGGGCTTTGGTTGTTACCAAAAAGCCCTGAGCAACTGGGACTGACTTTCAAAGGTAATAAAAGTCCACGAGATAGAAGGCCTGGTACCTTGGATGGATGAGCGGTCCATAGCAATCTTTCCAGGGATGGAATGAAGGTTGTTTTCCTGAAAGATGGCTAGAAGGTACCTTAAGGCACAATGGAAAACCAGAAGGACCTGGAAAAGACAGGTGTTTACAGACAAGGCTGAATGCCAGGTATGTGGATCTGCTTCTGTGCCTTGAAGGGCAGACTGAAGGTCACCCTAAATGTTCCTTGCGTAAGTTCCAGCAAAGCAGAACTAAAGATCATAAGTGATCATTTGCTGCTCTTGTTGTGTTTATGCAAATGAACAGGATAAATTAAAAATGGACTTAATGCAGTCCCTTTAATGACAAGGAGGGTAATCTTAGGGAGAAAAATCACGATTCAAAGAAGATCACAATGCCCAGTGGTAAACTATAAAGTGTTGCAACTACCATCTTTAAAGTTTCTTTTCATTTAAAATTTGTTTTCATTTGAAAGTTAAACTATGTGGCATTATCAAAGATGTTTAACTTACAGGTAAGAAGAATGTCAAATGTCTTGCAACTGGATGTCTTTCTGATAAGACAGTCCTACAGATCTATAAACTTGTGTGTGGGTTATGTTACATAAATTAACATGTGTTTTCTGTTTTCAAAGGGCATAAGCCTACGATCTCATTACCTGAGTGATTGTCTGTACATATAGGCCTCACTTAATCCTGTCTGCATTGCTGCCTCCTGAGATTCAATGGTTTGGCTGAACTAAGTGGCTGGGTTGGTGAAGAACAGGGTGGTCTGTGGGCTTCATTTTAAAACTGGTTTCTCTTTTCTATCCTAATGGCTTGGACAGAAAGAGCCCAGAGGCCTGAGAGGGGGGAAACCTAAAATATTTCCCTCAGTCCAAACTAAGTATAATGGGCAAAAGGGTTTTGGACAGGTGAGATGTACCTGGCATACCTTCCTCCAAAGAAGCCCTTCTTTTCCCTAATGTGGGACTTTGAAAAATTAATACCTGTCTTTTGTCATCTAGTGGTTACGGATTGAATGATGTCCTTTAACCCTGTTGCCCCCAGAATACAACAAGGATGCCAGCCTGTTAAACCAAGCACGCCATTGTCCAGAGACAGCCAACCAACCTGGAGTCTGCACGATCCTTCCCCTTGTGGGAAGGCCACCCTCCCCTCCGCACCCCTACTCTTATTAGGGATTTCTTGACCCAAGGGTAGGTAGGACGACGACCATGTCCAGCTTGAAGCAGCTAGAGGAGCTCGAGACCTTTGCCCATTGTCCTTTATAAGATTGTAAAGGGTCTTAAGTCTGAGAGGGAGGGATTGTTATTTTTTATTGTTAAAATATTTAACTAATTAATTAATTGTTTTTTAAAAAGAAGAAGAAGAATATATGAAAGGGTGAGGCAAGAGAGCTTGTATGTACGACCCATGGGCATGGACTTGGGAGAGGGGATTGTTGGGGAAGGGGGGTGCTGGACGGAGGGGAGCAAAGGGGAAAACATTGGAACTATTGTAACAATATAATCAATAAAATATACTTAAAAAATAAAATAAAATAAAATAAATGCATGCAGATATGACAGCAGTCACAAAACAATCTACCAAAATTATATTGAATGAAGTTAAAGACAACTAAACACTATTAGAGCCATCTTATGGAAAAAAAAATCAACAAAAGTTTTAGCAGACCTAATATTATGCCTTGCTAATATAATTGCCTAACTTTTCTTGATAGATAAAAAACTAAATTTGATTTTGTGTATGTCCCTTATATACAGTGAACTTTATTAAAATTCACTGATTAATTATGATAGTTCATCTGTAGTAACTTTTGGATTTTCTACATGCAAAACGTGTCACTGACAGTTTTGTTTTTTTTCTTATCCTTACAAATTTTAATTGTTTACTTTCCCCTATTTCCCTGGCTAGGACACAATATTGAATAGAAATGGCCATAGAAGGCATTATCTTCTCACTCTCAACATCAGCATGAAAGCTTTACTATTTCCCATTTAGCTATAATATTGGCAGGAGTGATTTTAAAATCATCGTTTTATCTTAAAGAATATCACATGGAATTTGTTGTGATTATTTTTCTTGTTCCAAGTAAATATTCACTTTTAACCTCATTTTATAATCATAATTTTGAATTTTTTCTTATATAGGCCCTCCTCTCAAATTTAATAAGCTTAAAACTCTGCAAAAGTTAGCCCAGCCCTGGCTGATGCCTGTGTTCAGCGCTGCCTCAGGTAGCCAGGCTGTAGCTACCTTCCTGCTCCACCTTCCTTCAGGTATTGTTTTTCGTCCCTAAGTTTCTTCTTTTTTTTCTTTAATAATGTTTTAATGACTTATCTCTAAGTTTTAGTTGTTATATTTCTCAAGATTTTAAATTATCGTTTTTTCTTTTTGCCTTTATTGCTGTTCTTTTACAGTTGTCCCAATTTTTCCCCCATTGCTCTCCCCTGCCCATCCCCCCCCCCACCTATAACAGGAACCTAATGAATAAAAAACAAACTAATGAGCAAAATAGAACCTGAAGCAGGGAAGCAAGGAACAGACTGACAGTGACCAGAGGAATGGGGGCTGGGGGATAAGGGGGGAAAGAAGGGGAGGGGTCTAATCAAGGAACATCCTTATGCTTCTTGACTCCTGGTTGCAGGATGCTCCTTGCTCCTTTTCAAGGCTCAATACCCACAGTTCAGATAGGAAGAAGGGCAAAATATCTTCTTAGAAAGCTTTCTTTTTATTTTAGAAAGAAATCCCTTCCCAATTATCAAGCCTCTGCCAATATCTCATTGATCAAAACTGTAATTGCTGTACATAGCCAGCAGCAAAGGAGATATTCTTACATTTGCTTCCACTATTCTGTTACTGGGGACTGGATATTTTTCTTTCACTTCATCAATCCAGAGTCATCATTTCCCACCAAGACCTGAATGAGCTGCTTAGGCAAAAAATTGATTACTTAGTGACTCACCATATATCCATAATTTTTAAAGTTCCCTTGTACTCTTATTTGTTGTTCTGTGTTTTCTGTGTCTGTGTGTTCACTCAAATGAAATGACACCAATTGAATTCTACTTGAATTCTACAGCCTACAGCTTAGTTATCACCTGCCTCACGTATACACACCAACACACATAACCTCTAGAAACAAGTACAGAAATGAAAAAAATAATTGTTCAATAAACAACATTAGGGAGTGTCAGCAACTCATCATTGGAAGACTCAGTCTCATCACTTTCTGTAAAATACATTCTTATTTTTTATGATTTTTGCTGATGTGTTATTTTTATAAAATATCATTTTTAATCATGTTTTATACACACAGGAAAAATCAGAGTACAAAAGAAACTGAAGTGAAAGATAAATGTATCATTCTTTTCCCCTCCTCATGATAATCCAGTGTCACAGAGGCAATCACTTTTTATTCTACTATTCCATTTTTTTTTTAACTACAGTTTACATTCAATATTATGTTGTATTGGTTTCAAGTATGCAGCATAGTGGTTAGACAATCAGGCATTTTACAAAGTGTTAACCCCAATATTTCCAGCACCCACCTGGCATCATATATAGTTATTACAATATTATTGACCATATTTTCTATGCTGTACTTTACCTCCTCATAACTGTATTGTAACTATCAGTTTGCACTTCTTAATTCCTTTACCTTTTTCACCCAGTCCCCCAAAGACCCTCTCTTCTGTTGATCATCACTTTGTTCTTTGTATCATTGAGTCTTGTTTCAACTTTGTTTATTTTATTCTTAGATATTACATATAAGTGAGATTCATAGGACATTTATCTTTATCTAACTTATTTCACTTAGCATAATATCTTCTAGGTCCATCCATTCTATCATAAATGGTAATATTTTATTCTTTTTTTATGGCCAAATAATATCCCGTTGTCTATACGCACCACGACTTTCTTATCCATTCATCTATTGATGGGCACTTGGTTTGCTTCCATATGTATTTGCTATTGTACATAAAGCTGCAGTGACCATAAGGGTGCATATATTCTTTTCAATTAGAAATTTGGGTTTCTTTGGATATATACTCAGAAGTGGAATCACTGGGTCATAAGGCTGCTACGTTTTTAGTCTTTTGAGGAACCTCCATACTGTTTTCCATAGAGGCTGCACCAATCAGCATTTCCAGCAACAGTACGAAAGGGTTCTCTTTTCTCCACATCCTCACCAGCACTTGTTTGTTGCTTTAGAGATGATAGCTCCTCTGACAGGTTGAGGTGATATCTCACTGTGGTTTTAACTTGCATCTCTCTGATGATTAGTGATGTTTAACATCTTTTCATATGTCTATTGGCCATCTGTATGTCCTCTTTGGAGAAGTGTCTATTCTAAATTGGATTTTTTTTTGGTGTTAAGTTGTATGAATTCCTTATAAATTTTGTATATTAACCCCTTATCCAGTGTATCATTGGCAAATATGTTCTCCCATTCAGTAGGTTGTCTTTTTGTTTTGTTGATGGTTTCCATCAACTTTTAGTTGATGTAGTCCCATTTGTTTTTGTTTTGTTTTGTTTTATTTTATTTGTTCAAAGAGATAGGTCAGAAAAAAATATTGCTAAGAGAAACGTCTGAGATTTTACTGAGGCAACAACTTTTGAGCAATTCAAATAATATATGTATGCCAATATTTATCTTAATTTATCAAATTTAAAAGATATTTTAACTTTATGCTATAAAATATGAAGAATGCTTATTCTCTCCCCTTCCTTTTACATTTCTTTGTCCAATTTCTGTGTTTTATGAAGTTCTTACTTTTTAAGGCCCTATAAAGATTGCTTACATTTAGAATTCTAAATAATATACTAAATTTTTCTAATTCCATTAAATTAGACTCCCCACAATATTAAATAAGAAAAGTAATGACCCTAGAATACCCACTACCTGTTTCTCTGCTGTTTCTCTTCTCTACTGTCTGCTATGCAATTACCTCTGCCTTGTCATGAAGGAGTGCAAGTGATCAGAATAAGAACTGACTTTCCAAGGCCCCCTGAACTCTTAACAACAGCAGTTATGAGGAATTGCAAAGCACTCCAATACTCACATTCGCTGATCTTTTTTCTTCCACCAAGAAGGGTCAAGAGAAAACCCTATGTTTTCAAGTAAAATGCCATCTTCCCACGTAGAATATAAGGGTGATCCCACGGAACTGGGCCCAAAACCATGTCTCTGTGGGCCTACTCTTCTCCACTGAGGGTGTTCAAGTAGGTGAACTGTACACAGAGCAAGACTCAGCGTTCTCTGATCGCTTTATCAATAGAAGTCAGGACAGAGCCACTGATACTCAAGGAAGACTCGGCTTCTCCAGTCTGCCTCTATAACAAGAGTCATAAAAGAGGCCAGTCATGACCCCTCCCAATTTTGATACTCATCAACACGATCTGCCTTGAAATCTGTCAGAGCTGATTACGTCAGTCCCTCCAAAAGCTTCAGAATTCCAAGTTCTCTCCCATTCTCTTTCTTCTAATTTTCATGTCTAATTTCCATACACCTCCACGTATCTACCTTTTCCTCTCAGGCTTCATTTCCCAAATTTGCTCTCTTTCACTTTGTTCTCTGGAACTTAGAGTCCTGCCTCACCAAGAGCATCTATATTCTCAAAATCATAAATGAGCCTTCTCTTCCCCCCTGCACTCTAACAAAAATCTGGGTTTCTTCTGACGATACTGCTCACCCGCAATACTTTTTAGTGGTAACTTTACTTTTTCCCCCTACTCTGGACATCTATTTGTAAGTCCTTGCTCCTCTTTTTAGCTTCCAGACCATTTTCTTCACTCCCTCCCCTCCAGAAAAAGCGGCTCCAAATTCAGTGTCATCAGGCTGTAACACTCAGCTGGACCTCGTTGCTGCAGCTACACCTACCCTGAATTACAGTCTTCATTTTCAATGGTTTTAGCTCCTCTCTCCTGTTTCAACATTGTCCCTGTCTTGAATCATGTTTATTTTTCATATATTCAGAGATGAAGTTTCAAACTTCACAAGTCCAAAAATTGTCTTAATTCTTCCCCCAAAACCTTTTCTACTCAGTCTTTTTCATCTGAGTTGCTTTTTTTCATCTGGCACATCCAATTGTTCAACAAACCATGCTGGTCTGAAAAATATCCGTACACAGTCCTTCAAGTAGCTGGCCTATATTCTGTCCAGCTACCAACTTGTATTTTTTGAACTTGCAGCCAGAAGCTCCAACCTACATTCCAGGCTTCTTCTAAGTACATTCTGGATTATAACTCCTTCTAATGTGTTCTATCCCATTCCCTTTATATTTCACATAAGTAAGCATTCTCCCATTCTTCCTTTCTGCATTCTTCACCATTAGGGATTGATATGATTTTATGTATATTCTCTATAATTTCAATGGGATAAAGAATAAGGAGAGAGATAAAGGAGTAGGTAAGCATGGTTGTTCATTCTACTTTCTTGAACCCAAAACTCTGTATTTTCCATAAGGCTCTTGTACTGTTTCCATGTTATAAAATAATACTTTGAGTAGATTTAGTTTTTTTGTTTGTTTTTCAAAGTAGATTTAGTTTCAAATGTGTATCTTAAATTTTATTAACTTTAGTTTCGTAACAGAGTCCACTTTCGAAAATTTCATTCTCTAAAGTGGCTTATGGACAATCCAGTGCTTGTGCTTTAAGACACCATAAGTGGCATAAACAGTGGCCTGAGGAGGACTCCTGAGTCTGGGAAAGTGTTCCTTTGACAATATCTTTACTACAAGCAGCCATTAAGGACCAGTGTTTTTCTAATATTATCCTTTCATTCAGACACTTGTTTTTAAGAGAGTCGTCCAGTTTGAATTGCTGAAAAAGAATTCCAACAGCCTTTGCTACATGATTTTTAATAACCTGATTCAGTTCGGCAGTACTCTGAACAAAATGAACAAACATAGGACATGGTAACAAAACAGGGGATGAACTGAAAGCCTGTGATGGCACACTGATGAGTAATCTACTTTCAAAGTCACGTATGAAATGAGTAGGAGGAGTTAAAGAACAATTTCAAAATAAGACAAGAAGGCGGAGGCTTCTTTTACTTGGAAGTAATCATTGGAATAAAATACTTAAATATTCACATAAACAGGAGGAGAATTTCAGTCTCTAAAGAACCCCAATATCAAAGCAGAAATTTTATGGCAGTAAATAGATTTTCATGATAGGAAATTTTTAGAATCATTTGGGAAATGACATCAGAAATATACTCTTATGTTCATAAGTTAAAAGAGAGATTGCGATTTTACCATAAAAATAAAGCTGACTTTAATATCCTGTTTTGATGGTTGTTACAAATGTCCATCTGAGGAAAACCTCAAGTGCCATTAATGTGTCAGAAATACCATCAGTGAACATTTTTTCATCTTGAGTAAAAAAAATATTGTTTGGGGTTCTTAAAAACAAGAAGAGGTTAGCTGCAGTACCTCTATTGATTTTAAAGACAATTAAGTTATAGTGTGTACTCCAACTCTGGGAAACATGATATAATAAGGCATTACAGTTTAGTTTTCAATTCATCATTATTCAGAGCTTTGGGAATTTGATCCATTTCTTGGCACGCATTTTCCTTCCCTGTAACCTTTGCCCTTACAGGCACAGTTCCTGAAGAGGCATTTTCACCAGGTAGCTGATACTTCCTCAAAAGAATTAGGATCAAAAGGGCTGGAATAAAGCTTAATCCTCTTAGTGCTATTGGCAATCCAAGGTAGAGGTATCTATCAAAAGAAAATGTTAAAACATATTAAATCTTACACAGAAAGTGTGGTGAATACAAACTAGTTTTGCATGTCTTTAATTATTAATATTTTATTCCCATCAGAACAACACCAGCTAATTGTTTTGCATGTTGATCAAATATAAGCAACTATGCGAAACTTGCTTGTTTGTTAAAATAACTTTCTTTGAAATTTTTCATCCAGAAAATCCAATATTTTTCTTCTTTTCTAATCTTTTGTTGCTATTTTTATTTTCTTTTACATTGACTAGATCCTCCAACTTAAATTTAATACTGACAGTGATTGCACTTCTATTCAAGTATTTAATAAGAATGCTCCCAAAGCATCACCATTGATTATCATCACTTCATTGAAGGTATGTAAAACTTGTCTTAAAAACCTTGGGATTTGGTGCTTTGAGTGATGGAAATTTTTATTTATTCAGTTTAAATAGCTATTCAAATGTTTGTGTTTTTTACATATTTGTAGTAAAATTTTGGTAATATATATTTGTTTAGAAAATTCTCATTTAATGTGTTTCCAAATTGTTAGATCTAAAGTATATAAGTAATTACTTATATTCCCATTTTTTTCTTAATAGTGTTTATTTGCATCATCTCTCTTTGTCCAGATAATTCTCATTATTATATTTAAACTTTTCAAAAACACAATTTTAATTTTTTGGTTATACTTAGGATGTGTAGTCTATTAATTTGTGCTTTTTATTTTCATCTTCCTACTTCCAATATTTTATTATATTGTGAAACATTTGAAGAATACATTTAAAAAAGTAAACATCTTCACTCACCACCCAGGTTTTTTAAATGACTAAATTTTCCTATTTTTATTTCAGACCAATTCAGAAGAAAGTACTAATACATTTAAGTCCCCTGTGTACCCCTATAATCCTACTACCTTCTAACCCATCCCAGATATAACATTATGTTCAACTTTGTAGATTTTGTCCCTAGTTTATTTTTATAGTTTTATAAAGGATAATTATATATTCATGATATACACAATTATTTTATATGCTTTTACATTTTAAAATTTGACATAATACTGTATGTTTTATTCTGAAAATTCCTCCATTAGCTCACCATTTTCAAACTATGTTTACACATGCAATTTCACTTTATGTTTTAACTGTTGCACCATATCCCATTGTAGGAACACACCACACTTATTAATCTAGTTTCCTATTGGACACTTTTATCAGTTAAATTTTTCTAATATCTACATTACTGCAACAAATCTCCTTTTACATGTTTCTCTGTGCATGTGAGGAAGAGTTTCTCTAAAATATAGCTAAGGGTCTTAGAATATTGAGCACACAACTTCATAAATATTGCACAATAGTTCTCTTCATGGTCTTTATTTACTATCTGTAGGTTCCTATGTTCACAAGTTATTTTCCATCATTCTGCATTGTCTATAATATCTTCAGTTGTAAAGAAAATTTTGAATTTTATATGCAACCATATTTTCCCATTTCTTGCTCTTTGGTCTGTGTTTAATTTCGCCCCAAACCAAAAGCAATAAAGATCATAAAGATACTACGAACTACTGTTGCTGATAACCTACTAGCAATCGGTCCAATTTTTATTTCTTTGTAAGTTACGTGTTTATTTCTCTAGGTAACTTTTATGTTGTTCTTTTTCTATTTTACCTTGATGGTTTGTAATTTTACTATGCTATGTCTCTTTATATTTATTCCAGTGGGCATTTGAAATGCACTTTGGATTTGAAATTTTATGTCTCTTTTAAATTCTAGGAAATTCTAAGCCATTAAGTCTTTAATTTATTTTTGTTATTTCCTTCCTTCTTTTTTTTTAAAAGAAATTTTCTGAAATACATACTTTGTTAGTTGATCTTTAATGTTACTTGTAGTTCATTTTTGTTTAATCAGTTCAGATCATTAATTTACATGCTAGATAAATTCTTGCACTCTCTTCCAATTCATCAATTCTGATTTTAATCACACTGACTTTAAATTTATTACATATTTAGGATTTCCTTTATTATCTCAATGTAATACATTTAATCTCTAATATTTCTAAGTGTTCTTTCTTTGTATTCTTATTTTTTCTAGTGTTTTTATCATCATTTCTTGTTCATTTTTAATGGATATTAAATGCCATCCATTTACTATTTTTAAACCTATTGAGCTGGTTAGGCATTCTTATTTTAAAACGTTTGTTATACTCTTAAGTTTAATCTGGAATGAAATCATGTTTCAAATGGTAATTTATGTGCTTATCTTTTTTGATATTGGATTTATCCATGTATTTAAAGTTTTAGTTTAAAAGCTCATTTGCAGTATTTTGTTATTGGTTGGTTGGTTGTTTTAGTTTTGTTTTCCTAGTTTGTTTCTTTACATCTCTCCTCCAAATATTACAAATTTGCCTTTGTTTTTTCCAATTCCCCAAGTTTTTAGGCCAACCTAGCCCTTATAAGAGTGATTTTTCATAGTGATACTGGGAATACTCACAGAAGGAGCACATCGCTTGCTTTAGTTCTTGGGTGTATCTCTGTATTATTCTATTCCTTCCTTACTAATGCAGCAATGATCTCCAAAAGGTTGGGTGGGATTTTTTGTTTTGTTTTTTAATTTTTTGATTTATTTATTGTTTTTCTATCACAGTTGTCTCACTTTTTCCCCCATTACTCCCCCTTATCATGCCCACCCCTTCTCCCACAGTCAATACCCACCCCATTGTCCATGTCCGTGGGTCATTTATACTAGTTCCTTAACTAGACCCTTCCTTCTTCTTACCCCCTTTTCCCCACTCCCTCCTCCCCTTCCCTCTGGTCACTGTTAGTCTGCTCCTTGTTTACATGCCACTGGTTCAATTTTGCTTGTTTGTTTGTGTTGTTCATTAGTTTCCATTATTAGGTGACATCATGTGGTATTTTTCTTTCATTTCCTGGCTTATTTTGCTAAGCATAATTCTCTCTAGTTCCATCCATGTTGTTGCAAATGGTAGGAGTTCCTTCTTTCTTTTGCTGCGTAGTATTCCACTGTGTAAATGTACCACAGTTTTTTGATCCACTCATCCACAGATGGGCACTTAGGCTGTTTCCAGCACTTGGCTATTATAAATAGCACTGCTATGAACACAGGGGTGCATAGGTTCTTTTGAATTGGCATTTCAGGATTCTTTAGGTATAATCTTAGCAGTGGAATTGCTGGATCGAAAGGCAGCTCCATTTTTAGTTTTTTAAGGAAACTCCATACTGTTTTCCACAGTGGCTGCACCAGTCTGCATTCCCACCAACAGTGCACTAGGTGTTTTTGTTTGTTTGTTTGTTTGTTTGTTTTTAACTCATTTACAATGAGTATTATGTTAGTTTCCTTGGGCTGCTGTAACAAAGCACCACAAATGTGATGGTTTAAAACAAAACAAAAAAAAATTATTCTCTCCTAATTCTGGAGGATAGAAGTCTGAAATTTAGGCTTCCTCTGAAGGCTCCAGGAAAGAAGCCTTCCTCTATTCTTCCTAGCTGTGACTAGTTGCCAGCCATCCTCAGCATCCTTTGGTTTGTAGATGCACCAAGACATTCTCTCTATGTGACTGGATTTAGGACCCATTCTAATCCACTATGACCTCATCTTAATTTAACTAATTCCATTTGCAAAGACCCTATATCCAAATAAAATATTCTGAGTTGATAGGTGGACATAAAATTTTGAGGAACACTGTTCAACCCAGGCCAAGGGTGTTCTACCCCACTACTTAAATTAAAGCATCAACTCTGGAGCTAGTCTCTTAACTCTTAAGAAGTACTTTATTTTCCTTTGAAAACTGATCTCCCAGAAACAGCTGCCTCTTTCTAGTCTTAGAACCTTTGCGTTCAGCCTTTGAACTCAGCTATGCTTACTCCCTTTATGTTTCTGTTCAATTTCTGGTTCCGTAAACAGGATGTCCAGGATGATGTTTATTTTGTCTTTGAATTTAGGTACATCCTTTGAAATTATAAAAATATATTGTATGTGTTGTTCCTATCTGAGATGAGAATTACATCAATATGTAAGTTATTGAATAACCTATCAACTTGTTCTTACTTTGTTGTTCTTTTCTAAATTTTGAGTTCATTAATATTCAATATTTTTAAAAAATAATTATATTTAAAGTTCTAAATACAACTTTGAGTACTGATTTAGCTTTATCCGATAAGTTTTCCTATTCAATTCTTTTCATTGACCTAGAGTTCCAGCTAATTATTTTTATTATAACTTATTTTTTGATCCACAAGCAATTCCAAACATGTAGTGTTTGGCCATATTTCTATCACAGATTTCTCATTCCATTGCACTGGGGACAGAAAACAGAGGTTATAAAGTATCAATATTTGGAATTTTGAAAAAATATTCTTTGTGGCATAGTACCTGGTCAATTGTTATAAATATTTATCATAGATGTGAGAACAATATATATTCTGATTTTTTGATTAAAAATTGTTATAGATCTATGAGATAACTCTTATGCAATTTGGCAGTCCAAATATTCTGTATCCTCACTAATTTTTTTGTCTATATTTCATATTCACTTGGAGAAGTGTGTTGAAACTTTCCACTCTGATTTATAGATTTTTATTATAATTTTGTGAATTTTTGTTTTATATATTTGAGGTTATGTTGATATAGATTTCTATGGGCTCATAACTCTTCTATATTCTTGGTAATGTATTTCTATTATTAAGAATGTCCTCTTTAACTCTATTAATTCTTTTCACTTTAAATTCTATTTTGTTTCATAGTCATTAATGTAATAATAGAGGCTTTATCTAATATCTGCCTGGAATGTCCTTTCTGACCTTTGTCTTCAACCTTTCTTTGCATTACAGCTTTTAGTCTGTCTCTTATAAATAACATAAAACTAGAATTTTGAAAACTCTAATATGAAAGTCACTATCATTTAAAAAGCAAGTTCAATCAGTTACATTTATTTTGGGACCTGATATATTGAGGCTTTTAACTTATTGTGTGTGTTTTTATTTTCCTATTTCTCATTACATTGAATTTTTCTTAATATTTTTCCCTTTCTATTAATGGAAATAAGTGTAAGTGATTATGCTTAAATTTTGGCACAATTTAGAGTCAATCAGTATTTTTGTTCTCAAAAACAATTTAAAAGTTTTAGATTTTACCGGGATTTCAAGCTGAAGGTTTAGTTTGCCATATTTGCATGGATGCTGGCAAAAGATACAAGACTTCGTGGTCAGAGACAAAGGACCTTTTTACTGACAAGCTTAATGTCCAGGTTGGTTATCCTTAATCTCCAAGTCCCAAAGGGGTGGCACAGAAGGAGACTTAGTTGAATGTTATACACACAGTGGAGTTAGATCACACCTAAGAGATCTCGAGTTTAGGAAATCCCAAACTTTTAAATGGGTTGCAAGCAAATCTGCCAATATTAGTACCAGGAGGAGATTTTATCTTTATCGTCTTGGACACTCTGCTCCAGAAGGAAGCACTATCTATACCTTCCAAGGTCACACACTGTTCAAACATCCTTGAAAATCTAGTACAGAACAAAAGCCTCTGCCAGCAAGCTATGCAGAAAGGCAAAGCAACCATGGAGAATTCTCTACCAACATCTACCTCTTGATTCTATACTATATTAGTTTACGGTGAATTTTCTCATTAGTATATTTTATCGGCCACCCTAATCAATCTGACTGACAGAGGATGGTACCAATTATGTAATTATTTTGTCTGAAATAGCATTTAATGCAGGCTACTATCTACAGGAATCCTAGTAGCAGGATGAAGACAACCTACACTAGCAATCCTCAGGGTTCTCAGGACGATGCAAATCTGTTGCCTGCACAGTACGTAGCTGGACCCACCTTCACGTTACCCCTGTGGCACTGCAGGGAGAAGGGGAATGGAGGAAGACAAGGACCTCATGCTGTCTGCTCTTTTCACAGCTCTTGACAGTGAAGTCTTTGGCAGTACTTTCACTGACCAAGATAAGATCTTAGAATGTTTTAAACAAACCTAAAATTTTTTCTTAGTAAATGAAAGACTTTTCTTACTGTCCCATCAGGAGAACTTAATACAAAATTAAACCATATTCAGGTATCAAATGAAAAAGAACTTAAAGCAGAAAGATTTAAAATGGAAGGATTTTGTTTAGGTTAATATTATCACGTGTTTTGTTGAAATCATATCTATATTAACAAAAATATAATAAGCCTTTAAGAGACATGAAGAATATTGTTTGTGAAATTCGATGAGAAAGAACAAGTATCACTTTGTAGATTGGACGGTAGACGGTGCAAGGAAGTAAGGATTCAAGCTAGTAAGATACTAAAATGATGTAGGATGAAATGGAGATACTTTAGAGCAGCGATTTTCAACTGGTGTGCCAGGGCAGGCACACTGGTAAGCTGCAGAAGTTTTTAAAACATGCAATACATAACTGTTTAGTCAGGGGCACTGACCTCTTTTCCCTTAGTTTGTCAAATAAAAAAAAGAAATGACAACAGCCAACACAATAGCTGTTCCATGTGAATGAATCCAAATTATACCTATTTTTTGTCATATATTTTTTACCACAGAATTTTAGTAATTAGTTTATGTGTGCCATGAGAGGAAAAATGTTGCTTTAGAGAATAATATAATTTAGATGGGTAGCTTATGTAAAGACATTACCTTCAATAATGTATTGACTGCAACCAATTTAACAAACAACATTTTGAAAGACTAGGTTAAGGAAATCATCCATGCTTTATCTATCAAGTACTTTGAAAATACTGAGGGAATAAAATTTTAGTATATAAATAAAAATGGAGATATAGTACCAATATCTATTCTAGAAACAAAGCAAAAATGTTGACTAGTCACTTGACAAAGAAAATATTAGCCACAATTGGTCCCATTTTGTGCAGTCTGTGCTAAGAAAACAAATGTAAAAAAGTCATCTTTACCTGAAAGTGGTAGAATCATATATCCTGCATGCCCCTGACTCACCACATTTAAAAGTTGGCCAGTGTAAACATGTGGAATCCATTAAAGCTCCAAAATATATAGGTGCAGGGATTCCAGCTACAGTTAAAAGGAGAGAAAGAGATCTATCAACAAGGTAAAAATTAAGGTACATTGTTCTGTTTGGAAGTGTTTCGATTTCCTCTATTTGTAAAACCAACAAAGTTTAACAAAATCTAAATTTACTGCTTTAAATTTTATTTTTACAAATTAGAAATTACTGTTACCCTTAAGGTTTCTAGATTATAAAGGATAAGTCATTTTATGGACAAATGCAACATAAAACCTACTGATAGAGAAAAACATTGAATTAATTTTTTTTTCTATGATGTTTTGGGCCAACCATGTGTACATTTTATTTTAACATAGCATTTCCTGTTCATTTGATTTTCAAATCCAATAGATGAAAAGTAAAATTAAGGTCAAATAGAACTTTTTTAAGTAAAAGAGGGAAGTTCTCTATTTTTTTCTCATTCTCCATTCTCACACTAATTACAGAGTGCTGTTTAAAGCAAAGGAGATACTTGTTAGACTGTTACTCTGAGAAAGTGATTTCATTTACATAGTATTTAATACTGGTCTGATATAATGTTGGAAAAATAACTACTTTTACCAAATACTCTTGTGGAAAATGTATGTAATCCCACACCAAGAGACTTCTCTTCAGGCTTGATACACCTAAAAAAAAAAAAAAAAAAAAAAGAATTAATGAATAAAATCCAAATATTAAACTCTACATCATAATCTAGGCAAAAGATTGAGAAATACAGACAAGCGGAGAGCTGAGAGCATGATTAAGTCTTTGTTTTATTAGGGAGTGAATATTAAAACTGAGAAGTTTCTAAATTGATGAGAGGACTAGAAACATAGCTAAAAATTTCAATAATCAAGTTAACCATTTGAAAGATATAACTTTTAAAGAAGAAGAAAATCCAATATATACAATGGAAAACAATAAGAAAAGAAGCAATGAAGATGGAGGCATAGACAGACATGCTGTGTCTCCCTCCACAACTAAGAAGGAATACAACTACCTAAACTAGAAACAACCAGAAGTTCCAGAAAATCAAAGTGCATGGAAATCCAGCAAACAAAGATATAAAGAAGAAATACTCATCCAGACAGGTCGGTAGGGCGGAGCCGGGGCAGAGAAAATGCGGTGTGGTGGTGGCAGCAGCGGCAACAGTGGCAGGCCAGCGGAAAGTGCAGTTACACGTTTTACAAAGTCAGGAGGGACACCTGGAGAGCATTCCCAGCTCCTCACTAGACCACGCAGCTCACTGTCCCAGCCTTGGGGAAAATCAAGCCTCATTGCTTTTGACTGTGCAGACCAGTGGTGGTTGGGACAGAGGCAGAAACTGCTGGTCTCAGCAGAGTCCGCTTGTCTAAAGGGCCCCCATGGACCTAGAACATCTGCAGACCCACCCACTCTGGGAACGATGGCCAGGGCAGCAACTAGAGGGGCACCAGTCCGGTGCAGAAGTGGGAGAGGTGCCTGGAAAAGGGGCGAGTGCTAGGCAAGTGGTATTGTGCCTTCTCAGACCCCTTCCTGACATACAGCACCACACGTGGTGAAACAGGTCACCCATTACTGACAAGTACCTAAGGCTCCGCCCCTTACAACATAACAGGAGCAACAGCTCTGCCTGGGATATGGAAGCAAACAAACACAGGAGACTTCAGGCCAAAATAGAGGCCTAGACTGACACGCTCCATCATCTCCCTCCACAACTATTAAGGAATACAACTACCACAAAACCAGAAGTAACCAGAAGTTCCAGAAAATAAATGGAAGTCCAACATATGAAGTTATAAAGAAGTGGTGCTCATCCAGACAGGTAGGAGGGGCAAAGCCAGGGAGGAGAGGACAAGCTGTGCTGTCTGTGGCAGCAGCAGTGATGGCAGCAGGACAGTGGTAAGCACAGACACCATATTTAAGGGGAGGCAAGAAGCACCTGGGGAGCACCCCCGGCTACAGACCAGACCGGTTCGCTTGCAATTCCAACGTCGGGGAAGGCAGACCTCCATTGCCTTGGACTGTGAGGCCCGGAGGGGATGGGGACTGAGGAGGAGGCTCCCAGTCTCTCAGCAAAGAGTGAATGGCAGGAATCCATCTTGGACCCCCACCCCTGCAGAAAATGTCACAGGTTGGTGAGATGGGTCACCTGGTTGTGACTAGTGCACGGGGCTCTGCCCCCTATAGCATAGGAGATGTGACAACCCTTCCCAGGAAGCAAAGGTAAACACAAAATGGCCAGGATGGCACAGATCATGACAGAGATCCCAGTGATGCAGCTGACCAGACAGCAAATATCTAATCTAATGAAGCAGCAGATAGGAAATCTTTCTGAGGCACAGTTCAGAGCTTTGGTTATAAAAATGTTTACCGACCTAACAGCAGATTTTAAACAAGATGGGGAAGGAATGAAGGCTAGTCCTGCTGAAATGAACAAAAATACATATAAAACTAGTGGTGAGGGCAAGAAAACATGGGATCAAATCAACAAATCGGAACATAGGGAAGGAACAAATAGTCAACCAGTGCAGAGAGAGGAAACAAAAAGTGAGAAAAATGAGGAGAGGCTCAGAAACTTATCAGACAGCTATAAGTGGGCCAACATCTGAATCACAGGGTTGCCAGAAGGTGAAGAAGAACTAGAAATGGAAAAATTATATGAAAAGATAATGAAGCAGAACTTCCCTAACTTGGGGAAG
This sequence comes from Furipterus horrens, assembly GCF_987537825.1. Classification (NCBI taxonomy): domain Eukaryota; kingdom Metazoa; phylum Chordata; class Mammalia; order Chiroptera; family Furipteridae; genus Furipterus; species Furipterus horrens. The sequence goes on from NW_028327174.1 coordinate 32,170,191, forward strand.
GAAATTGACTTACAAGTCCAGAAAGCACAGAGAGTTCCAAAAACACTGGACCCAGGGAGAACCACACCAAGACACATTATCATCAAAATGTCAAAAATTAAGGATAAAGAGAGAATCTTAAAAGCAGCAAGAGAGAAGAAGAGAATTACATACAAAGGGGTCCCAATAAGACTATCGGCTGATTTCTCAAAAGAAACTCTACAGACAAGAAGGGACTGGCAAGAAATATTCAAAGTAATGAAAATCAAAAACCTACAACCAGGATTACTCTCTCCAGCAAAGCTGTCATTCAGAATAGAAGGGCAGAGAAAGTGCTTCCAGGACAAAGTAAAACTGAAGGCATTCATCAGATCCAAACCACTGTTATATGAAATGTTAAAGGGACTTCTTTAGGAGAAGGAGGATCAAAACTATGAACATTAAAATGAAAACTGTATCACAACAACCAACAACAGAAGCTGGGGAACCAAAACAAAGGCAAACTAAGTAGGCAACGAGAATGGGAAAAGAATTATAGGTATGGAGAACATTTGGGGGGTAGGTCAGCAGGGAAGGGGAAGACAGGAAAGGGAGGGAGATGGTACAGGAATTAAGAAGCATAGTAGGAGGGAGTGGAATAGATAGGAAGAACTATATGCACAACCAATGGGCATGGAATAAGGGGGAGGGGGAACACTGGAGGTAGGGATGTCACTGGGTGGAGGGGAACAAAAGGAAAAGAAGTTAGGACAACTGTAACAGCATAATCAATAAAGCATATTAAAAAGAAAAAATAAAAGAAGCAAAGACAAAGTCAAATAAACAAAATGTATGAAATAAAATGACAAAAAAGAGCCCTATCACAATAATTATAATAAATATAAGTAGGTTAAACTCACCAGTCTCAGAATAAAAAATCAGATTTAGAAAACTGTTTATGAAGTAAAATGAAAAACTGCAAGTTAAAATTAAAGGGAAGGAAAATTGTACAACAGGAAACAAAAAGAAACCTAGAACTGCAATTTTAATAAGAAACAAATTTCCTTAAAAGAAATGATGAAAAGATAAAAATGTATATTAATAAAAATATATAGTAATAACTAGTGATCAAAGGCACATCTGCATTCTCCAATACAGTCTCCAGATACATAAATTTTAAAATGACATAATTTTAAGGAGAAACATCAGAAACTTTTAGAGATTTTAACATACATTTTTGAAATATTGATGGATTAAGAAGACAAAAAACAATTACAGATTTTTAAAATTTAGATAATGCAATGATTTACTTCAATCAAAGAAACTGCATACCCAAAATGCGGAAGGTACATACAAAACACTCAAAAATTAACCATGCTAGGTGCCAAAAGAAAGCCTCAGTATTTCCCTTCAAAGCTCCACAACTTTCAGATCATGTTCTCTGAACATAAAAATGAAATAAAAATCAGGAGAAGATACCAATAAAAAGTAATAAACTAATTTTGGTTTGTGAGTACTTACGGTTAGAGAAAGTGGGGAATGAAATGAAAATGATAAAAATACAGGAAAATAAAATGAGAGAAACCTTACTCCGATCTATGACAATAATATGCTGTGGAACTCAAAATTATGATTAACTTACCTCTGCTTCTGAGTTACAATAAAACAGAAAGAAAAGAGAAGGAAATGCACACTTTGTTTATTAGGCACGTTTAGAATTGTTTCCTAGGCCTGAAGAACACTGTGATTGAGAGCACACGAGTACAGTGCCCTGAAGTTTGGATCCTGCCTCTGTAAATTTCCCAGTTGTAGTAAGCCTTTCATCATTTGTGTCTCACCATAGCCTGGTAAGAGAGTTGAGCATTTACTATTATGCCCACTTTTTATTTCTAAAAAGGTGGAGCTCAGAAAGACCCAGTGACCTGCCTAATGCCTGTAGACAGTAACAGGTGAAACGGGGGCTTCCCACAGCTTGACTCTGCTATCTTCATCGGTTGGACCATAGGCTCTGACTGCTAAGCAACCACTCTATACCTACCAAAATGACCATTTGATACGGTTTACCTTAAAATATAAACGTGTCTCTTTTCTATGAAACAACGAGAATCTCATTAAATCAACTGTGAGAAATAAGGAAGAAAAGAAACAAAGGGAAAAGCCAACAGATGAACATGTATAGTTCTACTTTTGAAATATCATAAAACTCAATAATGCTTAATGCAAAACTCTTAATGAATATGGTGGAGCACTGAATTCTTAGATACCATGGGATCCAACTGGCTTTCTTAGCAAGTTACCTTAATACATGACTGACAACCTCGGTTCCCACGCCATCCTCCCTACCCCCACCTGCTTGCCACTGCCTGGGAGTTTCCCATGATAGTGGGGTGCATCAACCCGAGCTCCGTTTGGCCTTGATCCGCCTTCAGACTCACAGCTTCGAGGTAAAATGGCTGAATTCAACAGTTTCTTTTTTCTTCCTCCTATAAAACAACCCTCCTTCCCTAGGAACCCAGAGTCAGACCATTCGCCACATGGCTTCCTCCTGGCTTGCTAATTTCCCTCAATAAACTTCTTTTCCTCTGCTCGCTCGTCCTCATGGTTCTCTGAGTGACACCGTTCTTACAATGACCAGAAAGGAATCTAAATTAAAAAATAATAATAATTCGTGTACCTCAGGAGAACCATATATCCAGGAATGGCAGATAGAGAATAAATGAAACTGCTGATTGACGACAAGATTAAAAAGTACTGGAGCATCATGGAGCAGTCATGTCCTTTGCCACAGAGCCCAAGAACTGCAGATGAATTTCCTGAGGCTTGAATGCAGCTACAGTTCTGGAACTCCTGAAAAAAGAATCATATATTTTCCTATTTAAGGAAGAACATCTTAAATATACATCTCAAATATTTTCTACACAAACAGTTGGATCAGGATGGAGACTGTTTCTTTCCTTTATTCCCGTCTCCTTTCTGGTGTCTCTCAGGATCATAACAAAAAACAAAAGATAGAAGGTGGTTTCAGAAAAATGGTATTTCTCTTCAAATATATGGAGTAAATTTGCAGTAGCTCAGGTATCCTGAAGTCATGTTTTTAAAAAACACGTACTGTTTTGCCACAGTACTAAACATGACAAACAAAATTTGTTTCAGAATGTTTAGTTGAAATATATAGATACTTTAAATAAAGCTTTGTTTCAAACAATACAGATGTTGAAAAAACAAACTAAAGTTAATCCTTTTTGAATTCTTATATGTTTCCAGGTTTTAATAAGAATCAAAATTTATATTTTACTTTGATCACCAGCCGCCATTTTTAGTCAAGAAAACATACCTAATTATACCTCATAAAGCTTTCAGGATGTGAAAAACACAAAAATTATGTATATACATAGGTGCAGAAGAAAAACCGTGAAACAATTCACTGGATAATTGGGGTCAAAACTGCCAACTTTATCTCAATGATAAAAATATTTAAGTCCAGATTATTTTTAAGAAATTACCTGAGTAATAATGTCACCTGATATGAAATTAGAGAGCAGTGCTCAGATACTACAACGGTTTAAAATAAGGTCTAAGAAATAAAGGGTAAATCAAGTGAGCTTAAGAAAAAATAAGATTATTTTTTCCACAAAAAATTAATTTGGCTTCAAAGAAAGACTTTAATTGTATTTTTATCAAACATGGGCCCAGTTCATAGTTGGAACGTACCAATTTAGTTCATTTTAAAATTTTTCTTAAAAAAAAAAAAAGTTGATACGTTGTGTTACCATTTTTAGTCCTGTTCCAATGAATGTCTCACAACCAGCTAAACAAGCTGACATATATGACAATCCATTACTTCCACACACAGGGTCCCATATTTTAGTTGGACAGTTGCAATCCATGTTACAGTCAGCAAGGATGATATTTCCAACATGTAAATCCTGCTGCATTCTGAAATGATTTAAAATAATGTTATGAATATTGAAAGACTGTTAGAGCATTTTTTCTTTCTTTTTTTTTCTTTTTTTTTTCCATTTCATTTCAGTCCACAGTTATATTTCTCTCCTCCCCCAAATAGAAACAGAAATCTTCCAACCATCAATATGTAACCTGGGCACTACAGATATGGCATAAAGTAAGGCTTCAGTGATGACATAGGCACTTTTTCAATGATTTTGTTCAGATAAACAGACAATCAACAAGCATTAACTGAGTGTCTGCCATATAGGTGTTTTTTCCAGGTATTATTGGAACTAAAAAATAAAGTTGACTTAATCCCTGTGGTTGATCCATATGGTGGAAAGTAACATGAGAGATCACATCTTATAAAAGCAATTTCAAGGGCTTACTTTAAGATCAAAATCTGTGTTCAACATACAATATAAATAATGCATTTAGCTCCAGAAACATAACTGCATGTGTAAGCCAATATATTCTTCTAGTATAAAAATGTACCAAGAACTGAAATCACGAACACCCAGTGTTGCTATCTTGATGACCACGCATCCAGGAAGCCTGGCCACGGCCCCTGGAGAGCCATCAAGCCCATCTGCCCCACTAAGGTTGTGAGCCAAGCTAGGATCCCTGCTCTACTGTGAAGTATAGCCTCTGGCTCCACATAACCAAATAACCCAGGGCAGCCTCAGAGCCTAGCCTACAAAACGGCCAGACTTTAGAACCAAGCCTACGGCACTGTCCAAAAGCAGAGCCCAGCAAATAGCCCTATGCAATGGCTGAACACAATCTGCAGCCTTGTTCAGTCAGGGAATCTAGGCAGGGACCCCACTCAACCATGAAGCATGTCCTATAGCCTCACTCAGTGAGGTACTATAGACAGAGAACCTCCTCAGCCAGGGGGGCACAGTCCCTAGTACAACCAACCTTTCCTATAGACCCAGATAACTCTCAAAATAAATATCTAAAATTAGTCAATAGTGAGATATAACTATACAAATAAAGTATATGAATTTATATATGAATTAATGTACCCTGTGTGGGGATTCAGTTATGCTAAATTTAAGCCTATTGTAGAAGCATGTAAAGGTCATTGAGACTGTGTAGTCAATTCTTAATTTTCCCATTTATGGGAGTATAAAATATATGGATAACATATCCAATGCAACCTAAAACTACAGGGAGTTTCTTTTGATATCCATTTTAATATCTACAAGGATACCAAAAAAAAACAAACACACATGCAATCATAAACTTTCTAACCCTGGGATATGTTCCTAACCTCTTTAACAAACCTGGAGCCTGAATGTTTAGGTATAATTAAGAGATGAAGGAATGATGAAAGACCATAGATTACTGCCATTAACTTCAATTAGCAAATGACCTGGTTATAGGCAACCATTGCAGAAATTATGTTATTAACTACTCAAAGTACATAACATTCTTTAGTTAAAAACATACCCATTATAAGAAGTGGTTAAGCCAGCAACTGAAGAATTATCACAGATCATAAAAAAACACATAAAGTAGAGAAGATAGTCAACAAAGGATAACCAAAATGCTATGTGGGCAGCTTGTTTGACAGTAATCTTGAACTTTTTCATAATTAAACCACCAAATATATATCCAATGCATATTGGAGGTAAGTTATAAACACCTATAAATGCAAGAGAAATGTTATTTACAATGTGATTTAGCAAAGGAACAAATATGATTTTACTTTTATTTAACATATATAAGAAACCATTTAGGTCCAATTTACAGAAAAGATCGCTGACTAAATTTTATCCCTACTTAATTAAATATTATATACAGAGAGATTTTAAAATGTCCCTCAGGGTCAAAGTATATTTTGAAGACTGTTATTACCACTCGTTTAATTAATTGCAATAGGCTGTAACTTTCTTCTAGGCAGGGATCATGACCTATACACATTTTCTTAAGATTTGGGTAAGAGGGATAAGTCAAAGTTTACCAGTAATTTATTTCTTCCATATATGACTTACATAATTTTTCTGTCATTTATTCCCACTTTGGTTGTTAAGAGTTTGACTCGGTTTAAGGTACTTTAAAGGATTACTGCTGAGCCTGTGATTGTAAAGTGTGTTACATTTCATGTCTTGCTACTACTGCTGCCACTGAGCAGCACTCTCCCTGCCCTACTCCTCCTTCCAGAAAGGTAACAAGAAGCTAAAGGAAGATGCAGCCTTAGGTTGCATTCTTCCCATGCCAGGCTCTGCTAACTTAATCACATCCTTGGGATGGGTCGTTAAAAATCCATTCTAGAGCCCCGCACCAGAACGTCTGATTTAGTATGTCTAAGGTGGGTGCTAGTTATCCGAACTGTTAACACTCTAGGTGATCTGGATGGAGATAATCTAGGAAAATCACTTTCAAAACTGTAAAAAGATCCCTGGAGAAACCTAAGGTGTGCGTGGGAGGTGAGAGGGGGAGGTAGGGTAGTGTGGTCACAGGAAAATCAAAATATATGGGCTGCAGAAAGACCTCAAACCGCCAGGGGGCGCACGGGGACCATGGAATTTATGACTAGGAGCTAAGAGTAAAATCTGAGAGTAAAAAACATCGACTCTTAATGAATTAACTTTTTTTTTCATTAATGGATTGCCTATCTGAAAATTGCATCTAATTTGTGCATTCTCCAAGATTTCTAAAAATAGTTTGAATTTGCATTTTGACTGGAGAGAGAGCAGAACAGAAAAGCCAGGGTTTGTTCACCTTTTGTTGATTTAATTGGAGAACAGAAGGAAGAAATGTACCAGAGACAGAAATATCCTGACAGATGATAACAGATTTTAATTTAGGAGGTTCCTAGACGCATCATCACTCTGTTTACCATTTCATGGCGGGGGGGAGTGGGCTATTAAAGCAGAGAAGAACAAACATACCAATTAGAAAGATTGCATCCGAAGTTGATTTTCCATATTGCTGTTCCAGATATTTAGGCATGAAGAACATCATATTAACAAAAGCATTAAACTGTATCACACTTATTAGTATAAAAAGCATGTAAATTGGGTTGTGAAACAAACTTTTCATAAATAGTAAAAAATCTGAAATGAAAGAAAGCAATAGTGTCAAACTAATTGACTGATTGACTTTTTCTGAAACATCAACTTCCACTCTGAATGGTTTTCCTGTTTTATAATGCACATATTGTTAATTTGTTTTACTCCTTAAAAGCTGAAGTTATGTCATTGTTTTTGGCAGCTTCTGCAAGTCAGTGACACAGTTGACTAGGTAGGTATCATAACACAACAGTTTTGCTTTCACAAAGTTACCATTGTGTCTTAAGGAAAAACCATTATGTGACCAAAATATTATCTGTATTCACACCATTTTCTTTTATCCTTTTCTTTCTCCTTCTATTAATAGCTTCTCTTCTCTATAGAAATATCTAGTATGAAAGATTCTTGTCATGATCTCTAAAGTCTGGAAGAAAAACAATTTGATAAAGAAGTTCAAATTCCTGAACATTTAAAATATTGATAAGTACATATTTGGGAATTCAAGGGATATAAATTTTCTCAAGTACCAGGTATTTTTTGTTTCTTCAGAACATCAATTTTGGTGGTTCTGCTGATGGTTCACAACAAAATGTGCTTAAAACCGCCTGAGCATCGTTTAAAATACCAGCTTCCAGTTCCCACTCCCTGAGATTCTGATTCATTAGGTACATAGTAAGGCCTGTGTAAGTAACTTAACCAGAATATTCCCTGCTTGTGTGCACTGACAAAACTCAGAACCAAATTTGTGGCCCGTCTCTGGGAAGGGTCACACTGTTGCCATTTGGTGTCAAAGTTTCACTTATAGTTTCTTTTCACTTTCCCTGTCTTCATATTCTCTGCTTTGATTACCTTGCTTATTCTTTATTATCCTAGTTTGCTTAATAAACTGCTTAAAAATCCATTCTGGAACAAAGTATCAATAAAATACTCATGAAAATTAATGAATTGTGGTGGTAGAATTCATATTTATGAATAAAAAACATAGCAGGCATGAGAGTTGTGTTTAGAGCTCTTTGAAGCATTTTAAGGCACCCATTTTGTTGACACCCCTGTTCTCATACTTTCTTTTTTACATGCAATATCTATTTATTATATTTTTACATATAACATATACTTATTATACACTCGTAATTTGTCATCAGAGTGCATTCACAGAAGGACACCAATCAGTCCCAGATGTCACTGTTATGTAGCTGAAGGACCCAAGGGACTCCTGAGAGATGGGACTGCCAGCTGTAACTTGGAGTATTATTATCCCAGCTAAGTGGAGATGGAGGTAGGCCTCCAGGCTCTTCAGGAACCTGTGGCAGACAAGTAAGATAGAGTAGAATTTAATGACTGTCCCTTGCACAGTGTGTTTGTAAATAGAGCCTTGATGGGAATCAATTAAAAGGAGGCAAACTCCAAAAGAGAGAGAGTGAGTTCTGGGGAGCGCTCCCAGCACCAGACCAGACCACACAGCTCATAGTTCCAGGGCCGGGAACAATAAAGCCTCATTGCTTCTGACTGTGCAAACCAGTGGGGGTTGGGGTGGAAGCAGAAACTGCCTGTCTCTCAGCAGAGTCCTCTTGTTTAAAGGGTCCCCACAGTCCTAGAATGTCTGCAGACCCACCCACTCTGGGAACAATGGCCAGGGCAACAGCTAGAAGGGAGCCAGTCCCATACGAGTGTGGGAGAAGCGCCTGGAAAAGGGGCAAGTGCTGAGCAAGTGGCATTGTTCCCTCTCAGACCCCTAATCCACACAGTAGTTCAAATTTTTTTCTATCGAAATATGTTCTATACTAAGCTAAGCTCTTTCCTAGTTTTGAAAAGTGATCTTACAGACCACAAACAATATTCTGTGTTAATATCCTCTCTCAGTCCATATCGTCCCTTTGAGAACCAAGCTGTAATATAATCATGATGATTAAGAATTTGTAAGATTCTGAATTGGCTCTTAATGATCCAGACAACATTAAATTATGTTCAATTATGATTTCAGTGAATTTAATTATTAGTAAAATTCTGTGCCAATTTGTATTATAATTTTTGAGCGATGTAGAATTAATAACATCAACAATAGTAATACTAATACTAGTAACAGCAGTAATAGTAATATGTGCCGGAACATTTTTTATCCTCACACAATTCTATAATAATAACTGTTATTATTATCTACATTTTACATATAAGAAAACTTAGTCCTTCCTTACTTTCTAAATGAAAACTCTTTAAGAATAATACCAAGGCTCAGGCCATATTAATTAAATGCTCATACTAATTAAATCAAACGTCTTGGGAATAATACAGACTTTCCAGGCATTAGTAATTTAAAAAATTTCTCAGGTGATTACAGTATATGGCCAGGTTTAAAAATCAGTGTTCTTGAATACTAAATACTTAGACTCTCTTAAGTTAGTTCCCCACAGGAATACCTTCTATAAATTATCCTTTGAACTTTTATTGACAATCTATAATTTTAAAAAAGTATTGGTAAATGAAATATGCTTCTGTGTTTGCTGGGAAACAACTGTGTGGTCCAGTATTACCTATATCATACATCATATCACAATTTTTTTTTTATAGTTTGTTACTTGGGGAGAATTTTCTCTCTGAAAACCGTTCTTCCTTCTATCAAATATAGAGAATTATATGATCCGTCATCCTTAACATAGGAATCTCACAGCTAAACTAATATTTTTGGTTTCAGAACTATACACTTACTTGGATTAGTGTATTTTTTTTTCTCCCTTTGTTCTTAGTTTGAATTTCTTTCTTTTCTTTTCTTTTTTTATAATTAGACTTTGGGACTAAATAAATAAATACATACATATATAAACTTCTTGAGTGCCCAGATTGATATAAAATTTTACATACTGATCTGAGACAATTTGGCTTCCAAATATATTGTTTATTTCCAAGTAGTAGCACTGGAAGAATCAGTCTAGTTAGACATTATTGACTGCCGCCTGTTAATGACAGAATGCCCTAATATAGCCTGGCATTTTACACTGCTAGACTTAAATACAGGCACATTTATAAAAAGTAAATTATATAGTATTTAAAATGTTCATATTTGCCTTTAGTGATTCCATCATTTTCCTTCTTCACCTCTTCTTTCTGTTTCTCTTCTTTGTCATTTTTAATGGTGTCAGCATTATCCTTTGCTCCTTCTTTTACAAGCGTTTTGGGCAAAAAGAAAAAGGGAATGGCAGTGAGCACATTCACTCCTGCGCAAATCAAAAGGCCAAACCACCATGCACCAACCCAGCGAGTGTCAGTGGGAGTTATGGTCAGATCATCTGTAAAAAATAGACACATTTTTATTAGCTTTTGTCATCATTTTCTGTATGCACTACAGGAAAAAAAATTTAATTGCTATTCTCAGGTTCTATCCAAGTAGAAAGTTTATATACAATTCAGACATTCATAAAAGTTGTCTGACAATGCATAGTGTTACAATATTGTGTGGCAATAAATGAGTGTGAAGATCTGTTCTACTGTGTAAGAAATTTATAAAGATACTTATTAAATAATGTCAAGGCCTATTTAATTATCCAGAAATGATTCCTTAGTTAAAAGAAATTCAAATCAATATGCTTAAATCTTCTGAAAACAAGAAATATGATCATGGTGCAATAGAAAGCACTAAGTTTTGAATCAGAAGATCAGCATTTTATCTTGCTCTTCTGCTCACTGGTTTAAAATTTTGTTGGCATTATTTAAACCCCTCCACTTTAGTTTTTACTTGTGGAAACTGTAGTTAACCCATCTAACTGAAGGTCAATAAAGAAACAATGAACTGTGGCAGCATACCTGAGGTTGATTCGTGTGCTGTAGACACTGTTTAACTAGATTTTAATGAATTACCTGTGTTTACAGATCCAGTGTCAACGTAAACATTCGCACAGAATGACGCTAACAGAAGTCCAAACAAAGGACCGATGATAGCTCCTGTTTCTACAAACCCTAAAAGTAAAAGAAAATATAAAGATATAGTATAGTTGTATAACCACATAAAGAGTCCTAATCCCACAAAAAGTCTAGAACCTGAATGGTTTTTGTTTAGATATGTTTGCCTTTGATATTCATTTTGTACGAAAATTAAGCTTGGTGTACATAATAAGTAACAAGTTTTATCTGTAGACGTTGAAGAAAAAAACTCGTAATTTAAAGCTACGTTCTCCAAGTCTCCAAATTCTCTTTTGCTGGGTCCCAGGTAAAGACTTGCTGGAGCAGCATAGGCGGGGATCATTGTATTATCGAAGCCACGGTGTAGAGTAAGAGTCTTTCTGAGGCTTTACATAGCCACATTGTTAGAGGAATTCTAACACAATACCATGTTATGATAAATTTCTTCTGGCATATTCCTAAGCAAAGCTTTACTCCCAGATCTCCAGTTTGAAACTTCTTCTGGCGTTGTCCTCACTATTATTGATACTTCACTTTTATCATAATCTCCTTTCTTACCCTTCACATTCTTATCTTTATTTCCATCAGTCCCCTCTCTCCTCATAACTTCTTACTCAGCTGGAAATTCACCATTAGTTATAACTTATCCACAGTTCACAATCTATGCTGCACCCTCCCAGCTCACTGAAAATCCAGATGTGAGCTTCTTCTACTGTCTTTCTCTTTACTTCAAAATGTGTTTTCCCATTGTCTCTGCCTCCTCTGCAGTCCTACAGGATAGTTAATCCTTGTACATCTGATCTCTTGACATCTACACCTTCTGTTATCTTCTCTGAGGTCTTGCTCAACCAAACACTTCTCTTGTGCTTGTTCCATCTCCTCCATTCACTGATATCTACAATACACCAGAGCCACCCTCCTTTCTTCCCTTTCACTACATTCTGCTTCTCCTTCCTCACCAACCATTCACTCTACTCAAATCCTTCCACATTCTCCTCAAAATAATCTCAGGTGGTAGCTAGCACCACTGATCTCTTTGCCACTTATCCCATGGCCTTGTCTGGCCTTCATCCTCCTAACTCTTCATGCTATTTGACATTGCTGGCCAACACCTCTTTGACACTTTCCTCCTAAGACTCAAAATGATACATGTGTTGCTTTATTTCTTCCACTATGACTACTCCTTCCTTGATTTTTCTTCCTCTTTCTCTACTAAATAGAAGTGTTTCTTAGAATTTTATTCTAGGATCTCTTGTTGTATGTGGCTTCCCTTACCAACCACATCTCTCACTCTTGTTTTCATTTATTATCTCTGCATAGATGATTTTCAAACTTTATTGCTAGCTTTTACATTCTCTCCAAAACTATAAAACCACATATGGAACTATTTTCTTGGTGTATAGCTAATTGAGTTGTAATTATTTAATTATATGCACACATACCTTTATTTCATTTTTAAAATTTAATTTTTTTAAGCCTTAACTACACATACATACTGACAAAATTTCACTGATTTATAACTATGCAGTTATTTATGTACTAAACTTTATATGAACCATGTCTTATTTATCTTAATATGTACAGAGATTATTTGTTGAATAAAGAAATACATATTATAACAAGGTGTTAATTTATTGCAGGTGATCATTTGTATTCTTTCAAAATGATATGTGAAGGAATATGAAAGGATTGAACAGAAAAACATTGAAAAAGATTATTGTGAATTCAGTAAGTTATCAAAAACTGCCAAAGTTATTTGGGATAATAATTCTTAAACATTTTAATCTATTTTGATTAAGTGTGGCTTTGTTTAATCTTCTCTCACCTTCTTTGATTTTTTTTGTTTCTAAAAGGTCTGTCCACATTAATAGCAAAATGTTGCTACATTCAAAGTTATGATTTTATAAATAACAGATGAAATAACTAAAGAATATATGCAAGATATAATAAAATAAAAGTATTTAGAAGATTAGAAGACAATGTAAGATAATGGGTTTTAAGTTGGCTCTTGTGGGAGGTGACACTGATGAATTTTAGAAAAGAAAATTTTAAGAAAACAATAAAAAATATGAAGACAGGTAAGTTATGAAAAACCCTGACCAGTACGGAGAGATTATGATGAAGTGAAACTATGTAAAAAATTAGATAGATGAATTGAGTACAGAGCTATAAATAGGAAGTGGAGATATTAGATTTAGTAAGAGCCAGTATGTTTCATGAATTTGGGAGAGAAAATATGATTAAAGCAATGTTTGGGAAAAACTATACTGAAAAAATGTTTATGAGAAAATAATAAAATACTAGAAATAAAATGGACAATAAAGAAGTATGATCATCTACATGTGAAGTAATGAGGACCTGAACAAAAGTAAACATAATAAATACAGTGAGAAAAGTTCTGAATATAAGGGACATTTTAAAGAAAACATCAGTAAATCTCTTAACAGATTGAATGTAGAGCAGTGCCAAGGAAATGGAGGAGTCAAACAGAGCTCCTGGGGCACTGGATTAGTGGTATTTTCAACAGCAAAAAGCAGATTTAGCAAAGTGGCTTATTTGGAGTTAGCATGTAATTATTCCATTTAACAAACTTTTATTGATGACCAACTGTGCCAAAGTACTCTGTTTGTCATTCTGGAAAGCAGCAAAATTCCAAATAAATATCTAATATCCACCCTCAAGGACTTAACTGCCCTGAAAAGAGGTTAAGGCAGATTTTCAAACTCACCAATATATAAAGGAGAGTTTTCAGATTTGGCAAAATCTTCTATGTAGGAAATACCCAAAGGTATGATGGGAGTTTCACCAATTCCACGTATCATATTTCCTATTAGTACATACACCCACATTAATGACCTAACTTCCTTCACACACTCTACATTGAAAGGAAAAAAAACAAAACACATTACATTAGTATTTTGATAGTAAAGTATTAAGCTATAAGTATATCTATAATTCTAAGTTTTTCACCTTGTAAACAATTCTAAGCATTTCACCTTGTAAACGATTTATATTTCTATGCCAGCAGTGACTCACTGGGTCATTCCTCTTGCATTTTCTGAGGGTACTTAGGTATGGCAAAGCGTAAGTATTATGCTGGAGTCATTTCCTACTTGATTGGAAGAGATGTGTATACTATTCATCAAACTAACAGTGGTTAGTGACAGTACATTGGTAGTTTGATGGGATTATTTACACCAGAGAAATTGGAGAACACTAAAAGTCAGAGCTATTTTTCCCTACAGAAAACCAGTTTGCCAACAACTTCAGGACCTAGTTAGCTGCTATGAGTGCTACCCCATTTCTACACTAAATGTAAGGAGAGAAAAAAACACAAACACCCTCCCTAGAATTGATACTATATTTATAAGATTTAAATAAGAGTCTCACCAAAGTTTCAATTCTCTACAGCTGTAATTACTTTATAGACACTAAAAATACTTAACAAGGTATTAATCACATATTCTCTATAGAGTCTACTCTGTACTGTAACCACCAAATAAGGTTTGATAAAGAAATTCACCTGAATTATTAGTGCAGCAGCTACTTAAAAGAGTAACAAAGACTAAGCCAAAAAGAACTAGAAGAGAGAAAGATAGGCAAATCTTGGAAGACTTGACCATTTCTATTCAAAGCAAAAACAGTTGTCAAGGAAGATACTCTGTACAGTCATGTTTTCAGGAAGGTGAATTACAATGTATTCTCATCTACTATAACCTGGCCAGGTGCTACCCATGGATGTGAGAGTCTGGAGCACAGCTGGGTCTGAAAATTTCTTCTGCAGTCTATCTCTCAGTCATTTCCAGTCCAGAGAACTACAGTCTCCATTTCTGGATATTCATATTTTTTTCTGTAGTGAGTACAGTGATTTGTGTCTAGAGGTCACAGGCAAATTCAAGGCCTACTCTAGAGCAAAACTAAAAATATCAGGTGATCAAAGAATTAGCACACTTTTCCGAAGATTCACCAGACTGGGAAGTTTTTGATTTATCTACTATAATGTAGATTGTTATTTTTAATTAAAAAAATAAAAAAGAAAGAAAGAAATAGGGCCTAGGTCAGCCTTTGGCAGAAGGCTCTCAGGAAGAGGGCACAGACTTCTGCTGATGTCACTGTTTTTGTTTCCCCAAGGAGTTCCTTTGGCTGAGAGTTTCTGAGATAGCTTTCTTATACTCCTTGAAACTATTTTGGATCCCTCTGATTCCACACTGGCAGTGAAATTTCCAGCCTTTGGGACCACTGTAACATCTTCTGATATGAATCCAGTAAAAGAAAAAAAAATTTCCAACACAAAAAGAGAATTTTTTTTTTAGAAGAGAAGTTCTTAATAAGTATACTCA
This sequence comes from Furipterus horrens, assembly GCF_987537825.1. Taxonomy (NCBI): domain Eukaryota; kingdom Metazoa; phylum Chordata; class Mammalia; order Chiroptera; family Furipteridae; genus Furipterus; species Furipterus horrens. The sequence goes on from NW_028327174.1 coordinate 32,185,345, forward strand.
AATATATAGGAATAACTTTTTCTATTATTAGCCATTCGTATTCCCTTCTGGGATCCCCTAAAATAACCCTGAAGTAATAGCTTTTGCTTATTTATCTTAGTCACTTAATCAGACGCAATAACTCTGCACATGTTTAGTTACAAATTCATTGAACAGAAAAAAATAAAATGATGTCAACAACCTGATGGATCTTCTGTTGGTCTGGAAACCTGGGTTCCATTTTCAGTACATAAGAAACTGTTTGAGGACAAATTGCCTAAAACTGTAGATTCATATTCATATCTGTATGAACACAGGGAAAACATATTTATGTTAAAAAAAAACAACAACAGAAAACCTCATACCTGTTAGAATGGTGATTACTAATAAGACAAGTAATAACAAGTGTTAGAGAGGTTGTAGGGGAAAAGGAACCCTCATTCACTGCTGGTGGGGATGGAAGCCAGTACAGCCACCGTGGAAAACAGTATGGAGGTTCCTCAAAAGCTTAAGAGCTACCATATGACTTAGCAGCCTCTTTGCTGGGTATCTACTTGAAAATTTTGAGGAGATTTATTCACAAAGATATATGCACCCCTATGTTCATTGCAGCATTAGTCATGGTGGCCAAGACACGGAAACAACTAACGTGTCTTTCAATAGAGGATAGGATAAGGAAAATGTGGTTCAGATACACAATGCTATACCACGCAGCCATAAGAAAAGATGAAATACTGCTATTTGTGATAACATGGATGGACCTTAAGCATATTATACAAAGCAAAACAAGTCATTCAGAAAAAGCTAAGAACCATATGTTTTCACTCTTATGTGGAATATGAAACTGAAACTCATAGACACAGACCACAGTATGGTGGTTACCAGAGGAAAGGGGTGCAAGGGGGCGGAAAGTGTTAAGGAGGCCAAATGGGTGGTGACAGAAGATGATTTGACTTTGGGTGGTGGGCACACAGTGCAATGTACAGATCATGTGTCATAGAAATATACACTTGAAACCTACATAATCTTATTAACCAATGTCACCCCAATAAATTTAATTAAAAAAATAAAAATTTTTAAAATGATTAACTTTCACCTCCTCTAAGCAAATAATAAATAAAAGAAATAAGTAATGACAATGTGAACATTGTACAGATTAATTCCTGCTTCGCTTAAGACACAACATCCAAATTCAGTAAAGAAGAATTCTTCTCATCTTTGCCACATGATCATCATAAATTAATATCATAAAAAATAAATAAATAAATAAAATAAAAATAAAAACTTGTCATGCCCTGGTGGAGTGATTCAGTTGGTTGGAGTATCATCCTGTGCAAAACAAAAGATTGCAGGTTCGATTCCTGGTCCAGCACATACTTAGGTTGCAGGTTCCAGCCTGGTCGAGGCGCCTATGGGAGGCAACCGATCGAAGTTTCTGTATGTGGATGATCTACATTTTAGATGATCTAACAGATTTCTGTGATTTTTAGGTGACCATTTCCTGGAAATAATTACTATAGGATAAGGAACAAAAATTAAGAAAAATAATAGACTCAACAAAGTCTACTCAAGAAGATAAGTGTTCAGGGGAAAAACAACACAACAAAACAATCTCCATCTTTGGATTCTCTGAGGTTTGCTCATAAGAACTATACCCTCACTTTCTGAGAATGTAAACAATAATTTCTGCATGTGTTCATTAACCCCTAAGAGAAACAAAACCTTTGCCCATTATAATGAGAGACCTTAGAAGAATCTCAAACAATGTGACAGCACAATGTAACGGCTTTACCTCTTCTCATAAGAACAAAAGGATTAATAGACTGTGACCACATATACTTTCTCAGAATGTAAATTATCCTAAATTATAAAACAATAGAGGAAAACATGTCCAGCAAAGTCTCTGTTTGCTAGATATTATGTTAAATTAGTTTCTATATTTTTATTAGATGAGGGAAAGCCAAAAGAAAGCTTGTTCTCTGAGTTCCAAGTGAGCAAGAATGTTAAAACACCTTCACCATAGAACAATTGCCTAGTTATGCCCTTAGAGTTGGCTGTGAACTGTGTACAAAGGCTCCTGTCTCCATACCTGTGATCCCATGAGAGATGCTGGCTTTAGAAAAAATAAGACTTTGACAAAGGGTAGGAAAAAATGTAAATAATAGCTGAATATTACTCTACATCTTGTTGGCAAGAACAGGAAATAAAAGGACAGTAGTAATCCTTTGCCCGGAAACTTTTTATCCCTTCAGAAATACCTGAGAAGACAAAATGTGTTTTTCATTTAACTTATTCACTTAATACCTAATAACTCATTTAAAATCCATTAATTCCCAAAATGTCAGCAAAATGACAGTGAATTAATTTTAAAGTGGAAAGAGAAGGACATCACACCACAAGGATAAAGAGGATGGAAGACTTGACAAGAAGATTTTGAAAAAGAGAAAACAGAAATAAATCGTTAATGAATTAGTAGTTAACAAAAACATAACCCTAAGTGTGTACCTACGGTGGAGCAACAAAATATGTGCCACACATCCCTGGAAAGTTTCAGGCAAGATAACTTTGGGAGTAGGCATGCTCCAATAAATAAGAGAATTGGTTTAAAGTGTATATAAGGAGCAGTTAGACCCTTATGGACATCTTCCGCCATTCCAACTGAAAATGGTCTTTGACTCCCGAGTGTCCAAATAGGCGCATTGGGGATAGGAAGGATATACTAAAAAGTAAGGGTATTAGTTTTTTTTAAATGTACATATTGAAAAGTGAGATACCCACTCCTACCTGTTTGGTAGCCCAGCTCTACCTCCTAGGCAACAGATAGGAGAATGCCTGCCTAAGATAACTGACAGCTTATGGTTGTTCTAAGCCATCTAAGAATCAGCCAGTCCCTGTACAATCACCATACAAAAAGCCCTCCATTAACCACGTCCTAAACATTTATACAGAACTTCCAGTTAGCTTGTTGTTGTTCTGCCTCTCTCTGAAATACAAGCAGATAACCAATAACCACCAGATACACCAGGAAACCCTGTGTAAGAAAACAGAGACAAAACAAAGTAAATTTCTACACTAGGAGGAGACAGAAGACACGACGAAGACAGATGAAGGAAATGTAGATGCGAAAGACACTGCATTTTAAAAAAAACATAAGATATTCCTTAAAAAGATACATTATAAAAACTAGAGTTCTTAGAAATTAAAAATGTGATAGCAAGAGCTAGAAATCCACTCAAAGGCTTAGAAGATAAAGTCAAAGAAATATCTCAAAAAGTAACAAGACATCAAGAAGATATAAAATTGAAAAAAAGTTGAGAAACATATAAGCTTAATCCAAGATGGACAATATTCAAGTCATAGAAGTCCTAGAAAGAGAAAAAAAGAGGATAGGGAAGAGATACTATCAAAGAAATAACACAGGTAACTTTTCAAATATCTAGATTGAAGGCACCTAGCACAATGAAGGAAAAAGATTTCCACCAAGATAATTATCATGAACACATACTCTGGAGCTTAAGAGTAAATCTGAAAAGCTCCCACAGAAAAGAAACTGATAACAGTAGTGATAAAAGCATTGCATTCTCAATAGGAACACGGGAAGCTAGAAAACATTGGAACAATATCTTCAAAATTCATAGGGCAAATATTTTCCAACCTAGAATTTTATACCAGCCAAACTGTCAATCAAGTATGGGAATAGAATAAGAATACTGTCAGGTGTTTAAGGTTATAAACTTTTTACTTCCCTTAAACACTTTTTTAGAAACCTATTAGACAATAGTTTCCACAAAAAAAAAAAAAGAAAAAGAAAAAAAAAAAAGAAAGTAAAAAGAAAAGCAGAAGATTTGATACCCAGGAAATAAGCAATTGAATAGAGGAAAGAGGCAAAGCAAATTCCCAAGGAAAATGGTGAGGTAAAATTTTAAAGAAGCCACCATGTTCCCATTTAGATTGTAGATAGAGAGTTGGTGGTAACAGAAAAGATATCTCCAGGATAAAACTGAAACTATCTGATACATATAAATATATTGAGAAAATGTTGCTCTACCAGTGGAAAGTTTGGTGAGAAATAAAAGAAAGTGAATTAAATAAAAAATGAGGCAATTATTAAATCCAGGGCAAATAAAAAGTGACATATGACATGAATGATAAAATATTGACATAGTCATAAACGTGGAAAGAGTGAATATGATTTTATAATAGGAAGTCAGTATATATGATGTAACACTAAAGTATCAAACATTAAAATGATAAACATTTAGTTAGAAATATTGAGGCAAACAGCAGAAGAAGGAACGAAGAGCTGCAAGGCACCGCCTCTGAGAAGCAGTAATACGGACAATGTCAAAGGTGAAGAGGACAGCTCTTTTTTCAATGTAAGACTTTCAATATAATTTTACTTTTACAACTTTGTACACATATCACTTTAGTAAAAATTAAAATAAAAATCAAACTTCAGACTGTCTGCCTCATGGTGACCTATAATTAAACAGAACCTCATTATAATTAAAAGTGTCTAAATAGCCTCAAGAAAGTAATATTCTCGAATTTTGCAGGGCCCTAAAAATCTTTATATCAGACTCAGTTTCATCAAAGAGGTGTCCCAAATATCTATATCATGAATTGATAAAAGTTATGTGACTATGTAAGTGGAAGCAAGGGAGCCGAGAGCACACGACAGACCTGTGAAAAAGACTGTCTTCTGGTTTCCATGACGGTGCTCTGTGATTTTGGGAAACCTTATTCCTAGAAAGAAATTACAAGCTTCATTTTCTGCATTTGAAATTGAACCCAAAATGTCACCAGAGACTGAATGCTTACCGGTCCATGAGGAAATGAGGTAGAGACTGTAAGAAACACCCTAGGCCCATAACCACGCATCCAACACCAATCATTCTAGGTCTATGCAATTTGGTTCCAAAATAACTCACAAATATAATCAAAATAAGATTTCCTAGGGAAAAAAATGAGATAAAAGTAAATATTTCATTAAGTATGGACAATGGCTTAAAGAACAGCCTCATTCAATCATTTACTATCGAGCATTTATTGTACAAACACTATCTCAGTTACTGGCACTGCCACTAGGCAGTCATGAAACAAATGAATAAGACAACCCCTGCCCTGAAGGAGGGCTATTCACAATGTTGAAAAACACATGAACAGATTTCTGTGCAACACCAGCCATTAAAAGGGACAGAGAAAGGGAAGCCAATGGAAGGGACTGAAAAACACTTCCAGGAAATTTTAGAGGTTCAATTTGTGGTTATCTAGCCGTAGGAAATGGAATGCAAAAGTAGGTGTTGGGCCATACATCACTTCTGGCTTCTCTCTCCAAGCCTGCTACATAGAATATTGTAATGTTTTCTTATGCTTAAAAGGGAAGCAAAAATTAAATTCTGATAGATATATGTTTTATAACTTATGATTCAAATATAACTTTATATTGGTCAACATAACCAAGCCAGAGATCTATGTTTATTTCTTCTCCTTTCCTTAGAAGTAAAAAATAGTGGATTCCCCACTTTTCCAATTGGTGTTAGAAGTCTGGATTTAAGGAGTGAATAACTCAGTGAAAACTTTATTCTTATGTCTTAGAATAAAGATTTAGAATAAAGAAATTAATGGGGAGGCCCTATTATTATGGACAGGTTCTTGATAAGTATGGAGTATAGAGCTGAAAATGTGAAACATACAAGTACATTTTTAAGCCATACATTTTTAATTCAATAATCAATACATATTTACCCTGATCCTACCATGTATAAGGAAAGTCTATGAGGAGCTGAAGGATTATTAAAAAATTAAACTCTTCCTAAAGAAGTTAATCATTTCTAAGTGTATTTCAAAGACTTTTCTTTCCATATCTATTTCTTACTAGTCTGCCTGGTAAACAGAAGAGATGTCAGCCCCTACATTATTTTTAATGGAGAGTGCCCCACCTCTATAGCCATCACAGCCACATTGACCCCTCCAGGTTTCTAAAGTCCCCTTCATCTGGTAACTAGACTTATTATGATTATTTCTCAGTGTATACACATGTCAAATCACGGCTGTATACCTGAAACTAATGTAACATTGCATGTCAATTTTACTGCAGATAAATAAATAAATAAGTAAATAATATCTCCATTATGAAAGTCATCTCTGTTGAAGGTGGTATCTCCAGACGGCCACTGTTTAAAATCCATATATTTTTAAAAGGAGAGGAAAAGAGGTGATTTCCCTCCTCATATAAGGATGAGCTTGTCTTTCAAACTGCCTTGCTCTGTCAGTAAGATAATCACCGTAAGAAGCAAAGTTATACTTTTATTGGCATCTGCAAATTACCTCTCCTTGTCCCCTCAACAACCACTTCAGATCCTTATCATTCTCCTCAAGCTACCTCTCACCACTCACTTTCACTTTCCATACTACCTATTTTTTTCTTTGTTAGGAAATCTGGGGCAATCCAACATGAAGATGATTGTTTCCCACCTTATGTGCTTACCATGTTCCTTCGTTTCAGACATTGTGGTGTCTAGCTGGACATCCAAGATCAAACAGACCACTTGAGCACTTCCATTCTCTCCAGAAATGTACTCTAATAATTAAAATCTTTCACATATATTTTAAGCTTCTTTCTCTATACTGCATTGTAGTTACAGATATCCCCTAGTTTCTCTCCACACTGACATTCATCTGTGTTCACAGATTCCACTTCTTCCCCAGCTACTATCTCCTAAAGTCACTACCCTCTCTCTCCTTTCTAGCTTCTAAATCCACTTTTTTAAAAGATTTTATTTATTTTATTTTTAGAGAAAAGGGAAGGGAAGGAAAATGTGTGGATGCTTCTGGTATGCCCCCAACTGGGGATCTGGCCTGCAACCCAGGCACGTGCCCTGACTGGGAATCGAACCAGCAACTCTTTGTTTCTCAGGCCGGTGCTCAATCTACTGAACGACACCAGCCAGGTCTAAATCCACTCTTTAGCTGGAAGTGTCCTGGCAAAGATTACCAATTACCTCCTTACTGTAAAACCCAAGGAAGGCTTTTTCTATCTTTATCTAATTGGATATTTCAAATACTTCTGATACAGTTGACAATTTTTTTTTCTTTTGGAAATTTCTACCCCCTTGTCATCTATAATATTATTCTATCCTATTTCTCCTGTTATATGTCTATTCTTTTTCTTAACACTTTCATGGTTTTCTTTCTTCTACCTGATCCTCAAATATTGGTGCATCTCAGGGATCCATTCTTTGGTTTACTTATCACTCTATAGCCTCTCCCTGAATAGCCTCATCTCTTCTCTAGTTTTGAAAACCAATTATTTACTTACTAATCAATAGTTCCAGCCCAGACAGTTTCCCAATGCTTCAGACTCATTTACCTACAATGTGGACGTTGGTACCCAAAGGTCTCTGGTACTACCACAAAGAGAACTCATCATTGTCCTCACAGCCACCTTCATAATCTTGTTCTCCTTCCCCTCTTTTCTGTCTCACCACCTCTATGCACTCCACTGCCCAAATTGTAAACTGTAGGACACCATCTTTTCTCATCTACCACATCCAGTTTGTCACTAAGCTCTCTGGAATTTAACTCCTAAATATTTCTGTAGTCACCCTCTTCGTTTCTACAAATAAGATCTTGACTCAGGCTCATATAGCTCTCTCTTGGGCTTTGGCATGGGCCTCCAAAGACCCTCTCTGCTCTAGTCTGGTTGGCCATCTTCAGATCTCTCTCCAGCACAGACACAAGCATGGTCCTGCTGAAAAGCAAATCTGACATTTTCTTTGAACAGGGGTCTTAACCTGTAGTCAATGAACCCCCAAGGAGCCCATGGATAGAAATAATGGGTTACATGAACTTGGGTGAGAAAAAATTCCATCTTTATTTTCACTAACTTTTAATTAGCATCACCTTTGAAATGAAAATAGGCAAACTACAGTAGTATTAATGGTACCTACGTCTTCATCAAAGATAGACACCAATAGAAGTATAGTTATTTGCATATGACATCACAGTTCTTACCAATACCTCAAAATACTAACATTATTTCAAAATCAGTGTAGATGTTGTATTTAATCTGTTAATAAGCATAAATATTATTATGCAACAGGTTGTTTTAATATTTTGGTAATTTTATGTCAGTATAATTGGTTTTCTTTTACCCTTATAGTTTTTATTTTATGCAATTCAAAATATTATTCTGAGATCATGTAACATCAGGTCACCAAAGAGTCCTTGGCACAGAAATGTTAATAACCTCTGCCAATCTCTTAGTGACTCTACATTACCAAGAGGATAAGTAAGTTCTGCAGCAAGCACACAAGGCTAACCATAGCCCATTTCTTAATAGTATTTTAATAATTTCTACCTTAAGCTTTGCCAGTCAATAATATTGGGCTGAATGTTGCTCCCCACACAACCTACTATGCTGTCTCATCCTAATGCTTCTTCTGTTGGAATTCCATTCACACTCATATAACCCTTTTTATTCACCTGAAAAACATTTACTCGCCCTTCCCGAACTCTGTATTCTTATATGACCTTGCATATACTTATGTCACCAAACTTACTGCATTTGATTCAAATTATTCTTTTGCATCTGTGCTCTCCATTACACTGTGAGTTGAGTCTACACAAAATCATATAAAGAGTAATTGCTAACTCCATCACCAGAATCTAGTGCACAGGTGATACAGGGAGCTGAACACTAGAAGACATGATCAAGTAGCATTGGTTTCAATTCTGCCTCTCCTCAATCCTGACTTTTCTTTCAGATATTGATTAAATATATTAAAGGCAACTTTTACCTTGAAGGAAGTAGAAGCCATAACAAAACTATAAAGGCATGCAATTCATATTTCTGTGCAGCATGCTCACAGGAGGGATCTCTCTCTCCCTCACTCTTCCTCTCTGCCCTCACATCTTCCCAGTCATCAACAAAAATCAGAGCCTAAGAATAGACTTTATTCTTCCCTAAACCCAGAGAGATTTGAAAGCAGTTTCTTCTCCCCCCTGCACTTAGAAAGAATTGTCAAATCCCAGAAGTAACAGGAGAAGGAAAACATTTGATTTTTTTTTTCCCTTTGGGAAACAGATTTCTTTGTTTTCCATTATATGTTCTAAGTATGAAAACAGGGCCCTTAAAAATTATCAAAGAATAGATAAAATTTAAATATTCTAAATGCTCAGCTACTTACACTAGATAACCAAAAACTATTAGGATAAAACATCCAGTAGTGGGATATGTGGCAATATTTAGGTGCTATTCAGAAGTAATATTTAAGTGAATTACTTCTAAACATATTCCAAAATTGACTAGGATATTCACTCTATTTCAGAAAATATACTATTCAGTAAGATTAAATGGTGGAAAGCAATAAATAAAGAGTATAAACTTCAGATTAGCTCTATACATAAAATATAAAAGGAAGTAAAACAGGAATAATTCATTACCAATCTCAAAGCTGCCATTAATAAATCCAACCAGTGATGTTGGGATGTTGAATTGTCTCTCTATTTGTGTGAGCATGGAGTTCATGTAAGATCCAGATAGTGTTTTGGATACAAATGCACATGTTACTGCCAGTAGAAATACCTAGGAAGAAAAGAGCATAAGAACACATGAAAAATTTATTTTTAAATTGTAAGTTTGCCACCTGTTGACAAAATATCTTCTATCACAGGAGAGATTGTCTCCAACTTAAGTAACCCTTGAATTTGCAAGAAACTGTTAATGTGGTTTGCTCTTCTGGTCTTCCGTGCCATGTTCTCACTTTGAAAACTCCAAGTGGGACTAATATTAAATTTTGTATATAGTTGTAGACTCATTCTTTTATACACTCATCTTGTACATACATAGAAACAATTAGTCATTTAAAATAAGATATAGCTAATGATTAAAAAAAATTCAGCACTACAATGCAATCTGTAATACAAAAGAATACATATATGTTAGTGAAAAAAACTAATGTAACATTACACAAAAACATGAGTTCTGTTGCAAATTTGCTCAAGGTCTTTCTTATTGAAAGTAGTATGCAAATCATACATTAGATTTTTGCGCACTGCCAGTTAATTTATTTGAAGTGATGTTTTTGTTACAAACTATTATAAAAATGTTTCTAACCAGAACAGATACTTGCTATGACAAACAAATATGAATGTAATAAATTTCATCTAAACAAATATGAATGTAATAAATTTTCATCTACTGAATCACATTTCCTTTATAGTGCTATAGTTCCAGAGAGCAGCCAGGCTGGTGCAATCTGTAACAAAAATGAAGGACAACTTAACAAACAGAACTGTTGTGATCACCAGAAGCTAGGATGGTTTTACTAAATATCTGAGACATTAAAGTTTTGATAGTTTTATTAAATTGGAAATAAAAAGACTTAGATTTCTGTAAAAGATCTGAAAAAGGAGCATTGCATAGTGGGCAACAGTATAATTGTGTGAATTAATTACTGCTTCAACATCAACACATTAGGGGTAAATAGATTTAGGTCAATGTGAATGGCAGTCCCCAATCTTATGCCAGGCCATTTTCCTTCACTCCATGTAAAGATATTTCCTGATGACACTTCCATCCTGGGAGACCATTCAATCTACACCAGCACAATCCCTAAAATCTGAACCTTCCATCTTCCATACTCCCAATCTTGAACCAACCCCACAATTTATATGTACTGCACTTTATGCATTCTCTTCAAAATTATTCAGGTTTTTCTGTTTCTCAGTCTCCAAACCAACAAATGATCTTGGCAACTTCACCTTCAAATTTACCTCTATCCTTGCCCCTCTAGTTTCCCTGCCATCTTAGACGAAGAGTTGCTCCTTCTCTTGTACAATGCAATCTCCCTACCCATGCTCTTGAATCCATTCTTCCCATTTCTGAGATCCTGATTCATCAGTTATTACCTTTCTCATCTATTTATAGCCTCACACTATTTACTGCCTCTCTCCTCACTAGCTTATTAACATATTCAAGATATTTCTGAATATATATCTACAGCCCCTCACCTCTGATGGTAGTTACTTTAGCTACCATCAATATGTTTGGAAAAACAGTCTAGATTCATTGCCTAGACTATTCAACCTTTTTATTCATGCTCTAGCCTCCTATAGTCTGGCATATCCTGAAGCTACCCCATAAAAGGCCATAAACAACTTTCTGATTTTCAAATTCTTCTTAGTTGTCAGCTTACTTGATATCTCTGAGTCATTTGACCCCATTAATCTCTTTCTTCCTAAAATTCCCTCCCTCTATGTGCATCTCTATCTCCTCCTACCTGCTAGACTCTTCCTATTCAGTCATACCTTTCAGTGGCCAGCCCCTTCAGGCTTTTGTCATGGTACCCTCTTTTTTTTGTGCTATATATCCTCCCATAGGAAATTTCACTTATTCCCATGGCTCTTATTGTCACCCATGTGTTGAAATCTTTCAAATGTATGCACAGTTTAACTAAGACATTTGCAATCATATTTTAGTCTCCTCTAGTCTTGTCCACCTCTTATCTCAGTCATATCTGCCACCACCAGTAATTTTGATCTTAGTAAATATCTGATAGATACATTAATAAGATGCATTGTTAGCATGTAATTTTACTTCTTAAAACTTTTTAGTGACTTCCCATAAAGGAAAATCCTACTGTTTTAGGTGGCCAACAATGCCTCATCTATGAGGTCTGTCTGGAAAAAGTCCAGCCATTGTTAATATAATGAGAATGGTTTGCATGACATTGATGTAACCTGGCAGCCAAAGAGAGTGGATTGGAATGCACATGTGTGAACAATGACAACTTCACTGTACTAGTCAGTGAAGGTGGTAGATGTCATTGAGTGAGCATGTGTACTGTGTGGCCATTGAATTCAAAATGACTGAGCAAGTAGAACAACGAATCTACATTACATTTTGTGTTAAGCTTGAACATTCCTTTATGAACACTATTTGCATGATTGAGAAGGCCACAACTATAGGCAACTGGTGACTGGCAGTCTCATCACAACAACACATCCATTCATGCATCATGTCTCATGAGGAGATTTTTGTTGAAATATCAAATCGCCCAGGTGACTCAGACCCACTATAGCCCAGCTTTGGTGCCCTGAGACTTCTGGCTTTTCCCAAAACTAAAATCACGTTTGAAAGGAAAGAGATTTCAGAGCATCCATGAGATTCAGGAAAATACAACAAGGCATCTGGTGGTGACTGGGAGAACTGTGTGAGGTCCCAAGGTGCCTACTTTGAAGGGAACTGAGACATTGTTGTCCTACGTACAATGTTTCTTGTGTGTTATATCTTCTTCAATAAATGTTGCTATTTTGCATATTACATGGCTGCTATCTTCTGGACAGACCTTGTATATTTCAGTATCATATCCTGCTGCTTGTCCCTAGACATCATGTTCTACTTATATTTCCTGTAATTCACCATGCCATTTTGTATCCCAGCACCTTTTACAGGATAGCCTCCAATTTGTAATAATGCTTTCCTTCTCCTTGTGATTCTGAGAAATATACTCAATTTTTAAAATTCAACTGTATCATCACTTGTTTTGTGGAGCCTTCTTTGTCTCTCTGCTCCCCAGGTAGCCTTGATCACTCGCCTTCCAACCCTACTATATGTCTTTTCCTATCACAGTGCATTGATGTGTCTGAATGCCTATAGTGTCCTCCCCCATTATACTGCTAGAAGTTCAAAGATAAAAACCATATATTATTTACCTTTGCATCTGTTATCTACCTTTGTATCTTTGGTGTCTAGTAAGTGCCTGATGAATAGTAGGCACCCAATCCAAGATAATGGATTAATGGCATAATACGTATTCAAAAATGTCTTGAAGAACTAGTCAGAACTGAAAGTAAACTGATTGTAAGATGAAATGAAATAGTATTAAATACAGCTAAGCCAACAGTTAGCTGTACCAATGTTTGGGGAAATATGAATAGGACTTTATGTGAAAAAGACTTGGGAAATTTAAATTTTAAGCTCAATGTTAGTCAAACTGTTATGTGGCTGACAAGATAGTATGGCTACATCTCTAGTTACTTATCCTTTTGTAGTAAAACTGCTTGCCGAAACTCTGTCTTTCTTCACACTATAGATTTTTGCAGAACACATACTGAGAGTTAACACGTTTCACATGGTTTTATAATTCAGGTTTTGTATTTAAAAGCAATATCTACCAAATAAAGTATAGATCATATTTGGTAGAGTAATTTATTTAATGTTTTAAGAAAAGAAACTAAATGAATCTGGCTCCCATTGTTCTTTTCCTAAAACACTTAGATAGGAGGCCTAACCTATTGGATTTTATTTACAGAGTGAAAGCAACTAGTGGCTATTCTGACCCATGTTTAGTGCAAAATAATGCTAGTCCTACCAGTATTTAACAACAATGCTCAGTCTTTGATACTTTCTAAAGAACTTTTAATATTTTATTTATTCATTTTCAGAGAGAGGGGAAGGGAGGGAGAAAAAGAGGGGGAGAAATATTTGTGTAAGAGAAAAACATTGATCATTTGCCTCTCATATGCATCCCATCCTGGGACCAAACCTGCAACCCAGGCATGTGCCTTGACCAGGAATGGAATCAACAACCTTTTGCTTTGCTGGATGATGCCCAACCAACTGAGTCACACAGGTCAAGGTGCCTTCTAAAGAATTTTGCTTAATGAGTACATTTCTAAAGTTCAAAGCAAAAAAAAAAAAAAAAAAAAAAAAAAGGCCAGCCAGAGAAAGACAAATCCCATATAATTTCATTTATATGTAGAATCTAATGAACAAAAAAAAAAAAAAAAAAAAAATAGAAAAAGACCCATAGATACAGAGAACAGACTGACAGCTGTCAGAAGTGATTGGAGTTGGGGAGGCTGGGTGAAAAAGGTGAAGAGGTTAAGCAAAAAGAAAAATTCATAGACATAGACAACGATATGGTGGTTACCAGAGGGAAAGGGGGGTAGGGGCAGGTAGAAGAGGGTAAAGGGAGTATAAATTACGATAGAAGGAGACTAGACTTTGGATGATAAAACATGATACAATATAGAGATGATGTATTATAGAACTGTACACCTGAAACCTATATAATTTTATTAACCAATGTAACTCCAATAAATTTGATAAATATATTAAATAAATAAATTTACTATGTTGATTTTTTTCAGGTTTAACATAATCAAGCCAGTGTAAGCAGAGCACATTTTAAATGATTATAATTTGTTATTCACACTGTCTAAAAAATACAAGGTTGTTACATACATACACACAAATCTGATTATTAAGCAATTGCCTCTCAATTTTTCCTGATAAATTTATGTTGCAATATTTTGCTATAACATTCAGATCAATGTCTAATCTTGCCAAACTCCAAAGTAATCAAAAATGAAAGACAAACTGTTTATCAATAACACCTGACTTGACTTTAATCCACAAATGTTATTAATAATATGTAGCTAATATTTATTGAAATTTTACAATATTATAGTCATTATTTCAAGAACACAAAAAGAAAAATTCTAAGGGATAAGAGTATATTACTATCCTTTTCAGATGAGAAAACTGAAGCACAAAGAAGTTAAGCAACTTGTCTAAGGTTGTAGCAAATAAGCAGTTGAACTCAGATATGAAACCAGGGAGCCTGGGACTCAATACTTATTTTTTAACCACTCAATTTGAGGAGAAGGACATGAGGATTGAGAGATAATTTAAGAAAAAATTTTAAGAATATAATGAACATGGAATTTCACACAGAAGTAGTTTTCTATCTCTGTGTCACAATTCCCCACTTCCATGTACATACGTAAATTTTCCCTATACAAATATAAAGAGAAAATAAACTTTTGATAGAGAGCAAATGGTAGCAGTTTCTTAGTTTAGAAACCACTTATAGATGCTAGCTATAGAATCAAGATATATATATCCAGATCCCTTGGTTTAAAATAAATTCCAATTTGAAGGCAAAATGCAAAAAAAAAAAAAAAATGCATTTTGCCTTCAAATAGTTAAGATATCAGAAACAGACTGGAAAAAAATGGTCATTTTTCTCTTAGAGAATGATTGGCAGGTTGTCAAAACTTGAAGTAAATAGTTGTTTCACCAGATTGCTGTGGAGTCATCCCTGCATATAGGCTAATAAGGCATTTCTGCCTAAGGGACCATTTTCTGGGAAAGATCCCCACACTCCTCTGGCCCAGGAGCCCCATGAAGGGTGGGCATTTAATTGGTCCACCATGAAAATAAGTCCTGCTGTAATATGATGTGTATCTGAAAATTTTAAAGACCTTGACTTCCATTTAAGTCCCTCGAAACCATCTCTGATTCAATTGTCTGAATCAATAACACTAGTTAGACACACTCTCAGTTACAAAACAGACTTCATTAAAGCAAGAAATTTCCACCATATCAGTAGGACATTAATATCAGATTACTTCATGAATATAGGGACAACTTTATAAGGTCTAACTTTAAAAAAAATACAGTATATATACATACATCCACACAAAAAATTGCATACCTTTAACTTGGGAAGACATCTTATTTCATGGGCTTCAATTTTCTCAGTTTCTCCCATGTTGTTCTTCTGAGTGTTCCAAAGTATTTATGATTTAAATCTTGATATTTCTTAGTTCTATTGTTTTAAGAAGACAAAAATATATTAAATTACAGATAAAATCATCCTTTTGAAGAAAATACTGAATTAGAATGACATAATCAGAATCCATTGTATTACAAAAAATCCCTGAGAAGCTTTTGATGCAGATCTAGAGAAGATTTAGTTGTTAATTTTCCACTGAAAAAGTTACATCAAATAACTTTAGTTACTTTTCAGTGAGATTAAAGATAGAATTTTTTGTTACGGTCCTCTTGCAAAATAATGACCATGTGGTTAAAACAAGACTTCATTTCTTTGGCCAAAACAAATAGAACCAAAGTGTACTTTTTTTTTTTTTTTTACTTACATGAAAATGCTTCTTTTAAGAACATTCAGACTTTGATTCGTGTTTGTGCTAAGAATCTGCTTCAGCAAGCCTACCAAAGTTCAAAAATCTCTGTTTGGCTAGGCTCCCTCTTCAAGTTCTTTGCGTTCCAATACTTCCCTGGAGTTTCAAGAAGGGAAACACTTTCTGGGGCACTGCTGATTCACGGAAACCTGGGGAGACATGGAATTTTAATTATGGAAATAACCTAAGTAAAAATAACAAATAAGTCTATGATCTGGAAATGGATCTTACAGTTGCAAGTTAAGATATGAGGTTTAGCAACAGACCAAGCATATTAGTGCAGATCTGACATAAGAAATACAGATAAATGTGTATCTATCTGTGTATGTATATATATTAGTTATATAGTCAAACATTTTTATATGTAAAACCAAAAGGTTACTTCAACTCTATTAAATTTTACTAACCCCTTTTCAAAGTTTTGTCTACTTTGTGTCTTGAAAATAGGACAAATTTTGTACCAAAGCCAAAGTGTTTCACTAGGACAATATTATTCTAGTAAATCTACTTCAGGTTGAGAGAATAATATATTAGCAGTATCTCCAGAGTTAATTTATTAAAATTTTCTGAAGAATATCCATTTAACATGTGAACCTGAATGCACTACATTTTAAAAATCTTACTGCTTTACCTCTATAGATTGCTGAATTCCACTCCCCTGCATACATTCAGGTAATAGCCACTTTACTCATTCTCTCATGAATACAAATATATTTGGAAATTCGACTGTGTGCCAGTCATTGTGCTAAGCACAGGATTTCGGAAGTGAACAAGACAGACAAGGTGTCCTATAGACAATATAAACTCAGTTAAGAAGTGTAAGGCTCTGTGGAAAGTACTTAAACCCAAACCCTAAGGAACCTATATTTTTATTGAGAAAGGTAAAACTTATAAATAAAATACACTGGGGTAGAACTGAACAGTGTATGGTCAAATACAAATGTTTTGGTATGTAAGAGGTAAAAAAAAATTCATTGGTCATGAATGAAAATTATTAGGAACACTCTTGACAGTTCTAAATGCCCATACAGATGAACTTAGTTTAAAATCTCCACATAAAATGTCAAACCACCTTAACTATAGTTCAAATACAAGATACTAGTTTTGAAGAAAGAAAAAAATAGAACAGGATAATTTTTCAAATGAATGGAAACTACTCTTCTTTGGTCCTCATCTGCAATATTTATCCTTTTATTATATGTAAACCTCTCAACTGCCCTTGCATCTTCCTTCTCATGATTTTAGAACCCAATCTCACTTCCCTTTTATTTTTCCTTCTATCTCTCCTTGCCAATATCTAAGCCCAATATAGTCACCCAATCAAACAATAACAGAGGGAGAGAACTCTTTCCTCTTCCATATCAAAGTTCTCTTCCCTCTTTTTAGTGGCTAAACACATGACTCTTCTAAATGCCTATTTTTTTCCTATCTGACCAGGGGACACAGGAGGTGGAGTTAGTGACACGTGATCACCACACAGGAGAATTTCGTAGTTATTTCTATGCCTCATGACACTATGGAACCACCTTGAGCACATTTTATTACCATGCCTCAAAGATTTGTTTCAAATATGTTTACCTTTGCCTTGACTGGTGTGGTTCAGTTGGTTGGAGTATCATCCTGTACACTGAAAGGTTGTGAGTTTGGTTCCCCGTCAGAGAACATACCCAGGTTGTGGGTTTAGTCCCTGGTTGGGCACGTACAAGAGGAAACCAATCCTTGCTTCTCTCTCACATCTCTCTCTCTCTCTCTCTTTCTCTCTCTCTCTTCCCATTCCCTCACCTTCTCTTTAAAAGCAATGAAAAAATGTCCTCAGGTGGGAAAAAAATGTTTATCCTCTTGATAGATATCTTATAAAGCAATGTGTTGATTGGGATAAGAGGTAGTGTTTCAAACTAAGCACTTGGAATGAATTAAGTGGGATTCAATTAACATTAAACATTCTCTAATTTGCCAATTTATACAGTGAAAACATGTTAGCTTTTCAGACATATTTTTTAAATTTTGATGAATAAATTAATGAATAAACCTATTATGTTTATTTAATAAAATTCATGAAATCCAATAGTTAATGTCACAATCACTTTGAACATTTTGGCCCCAAGTCAGGGAAAGCACACATTGTTTCTTCATATCCTCACAAAGTGCAAGGGCCAGCCATGTGAACAATCCCCTTTTGTTAGCACAGGGTTGTTTACACGGTGACTTCTGATCCTGGGACCACAGTGTCTAAGAAAATCCTCATCCATCATCACTGCTAATGAAAATGACTTGCTTAAGCTTTATTAAGAGGAGAAGCATTTTATTTCTCTAACTCCTTTTTAACATTTGAAGGGGCATGAGTAATTCTTCAGTATGCATTCTCAAAAAATGTGGTTACGTTTCTCCCATGTCTACTGGTCACAGTTTTGGGGGTTTTGTTTTTGTTTTGTTTTATTCTTTTAAATTGTACTCAAAGCACATCACACAATTGTTAACTACATGCTCATTTTGGAATAGCAGACCTCTAGAACTTTTCATCTTGTGTGACTAGAACTTTATACCCATTGAACAGCAACACAGGTTTCTAACACCCCTTAGTTGCCAGCCTTGACATGTCTCAATCACAAGAGAGCATAGTTTTTTACAAAACAAAAAAATCACCTTGGTTGTACTCTTTCATTGGTGTTAAGTATATAGACATAGTTTTTTATTGCTATAAATCACCTGGAAAATGCATATGTTTAATTTTATATTATAATTTTGAATTAACTAAATAAAGGCTTTACTTTATCATGGCAAAACTAGTGGTACATACCTGAAGAAGGCTTAGGAGAACATCCTTTCCTTGGGAAAATAAAAAAGGGAGAGTCATAATAGCAGCAATCTTAAGAAAATTGTTTATTTCCAGAAACTTCAAATGCCTCCTTGCTTTGCAAGAAAAGGACATCCTCTTGGGAGTATCCAGCTGAAATAATTCAGCCAATACCAAACCAAGCAAGCATGTGCCAATGGAGCACATGCAGAATCAACAATGACTCTTTGTATAATGCCTACTAAATTATTTTAATTCTACTAGTTCATTTTCATCAGAAATCAAAGAATAAGATACTGGATTACACAAATAAGCCTAACAAATACAGATATTATTTTACTTCCTATGTTGAGAGGAGGTACCAGGAACACATCACTACAGGCAAAACTAAAGAAGAATCTTAACTGAGACATAGAACCATACATGTGGTTTCTCCATGCGAACCAAAGACTGAACCACACAGAAACACAAGCAACAGCTGTCATCAGCAATTCAGCAATAAATATACCCACCCTGTCACTTTAGATTTACATACTGTCTGACTCTGCTAATAGACCAAAACATGGAAAAGTCAAGCTGAAACTCAACTTCCCAAGTCTTTAGGACTGGTTGTGAACATAATCAGTGTTATATCCCATGCCAAGTATTACTAGAGAATGATCAGATAATTACAGGAGTGGCTAACCTTTTTCATGCATAATTTAAAATCTGGACCAACATGAGAAAAAATTATATCAATATATAACCTTTTTTGGAGGTACAAAAAAAGAAAACAAAACATAAAATACGAATATTCCATTGTTAATTACATGTATAGCCATAGAAAAAAGTCGCTTGGAGTGACACTAGCACTTTTGGGAAAATTTGTCAGCATCGTTCACAGTGACGTTGGCACTCAAAGTATCAAACTGTTTTATTTCTTCAAATTTTCTCTCAAGTTTTCTGTTCCTTATGCCTGCACACACATTGTTTTGGGTACAAAAACCTGTTCCTTTATTTAATTATGGCAAGAAAATACTGAACTGCTTCTTTTTCTCATAGAGAAAGGAGTTTATCTGTTTATAAAGTTCCCAAAATAACTGAAAATCCAAAATGTTTAGATTTTTTTCCCCAACCCAATTATTTATGTATTTGTCCACATTAATGGATATAAGAAGGCTGCTAGAAATAGTAAAAAATGTCAGACCTTGAAGTTCACTCAGCTTGGGTTTAGTCCTACTTTAGTTTTGAGTTGTTTAAATTCATTGAGCCTTTTTAAAAAATCTATGGTACCTGAATATTTATGCTTATCTTGCAAGATCAGTATAAAGTTTGAATTAAGAGGCCTCTCCAGAAAAAGTACAGCCATTGTTAATATAACAAGAACAGTTTGCTCAACACCAATGTAACCTGGCAGCCAAGGAGAGTGGACTGGATTGCACATACATGAACAATGACAACTTCACTGTACTAATCAGTGGGGGTGGTAGACTCCACTGAGTGAGCATGTGTACTGTGTGGCCATTGCATTCAAAATGACTGAGCGAGTAGAGCAACAAATCTGCATCAAACTTTGTGTTAAGCTTGAATGTCCCACCATAGAAACTATTCGGATGATTCAGAAGGCCACAGCTATGGGCAAATGGTGATTTGCAGCTTTATCACAACAACACGCCCACTCATCCATCACGTTTCACACAGACATCAAATCACCCAGGTGACTCAGCCCCCCGTACAGCCCAGATTGGGCACTTTGTGACTTCTGGCTTTTCCCAAAACTAAAATTCCCTTTGAAAGGAGATTTCAGACCATTGGTGAGATTCAAGAAAATTTGATGGGGATGCTGATGGCAATTGGGAGAACTGTGTGAGATCCCAAGGTGCCTAGTTTGAAGGGGACTGAGGCATCATTGTCCTATGTACAATATTTCTTGTATCTTGTATCTTCTTCAATAAATATCTCTATTTTTCATATTACATGGCTGGATACCTTCTGAATAGACTTCATACACTGCATGGCTGCTGGAATAAAATAGTCACTCTGTAAATGGCAGTCATTATTATTTTCATTCCACAAATATTTATTAAGGCTCTATTCCATTCCAAGCACAGTAGTTGGAACTAACAAGGAAAATGGGGACAGAATCATAGAGAACAGGGTGACAACTAGTGGTGGGGGGTAGGTTAGTGGGTGGAGGGATTGAGCAAGAGGAAAAAGGACTCCTGGACGTGGACAACAGTGTGGTGATAACTGGAAAGAGGGTGGGGTATAAGGGGACTAAAAGGTAATGTGAAAAACACATAAAATTTAAAAAATAAATACATAAAAACAAAGATGAATAACACATGTGCTTGCTCTCAAGTAGTCTCACAAGCTACTGAGAGAGATACACAATTTATTTTTTGTATGTTTTATTGATTATGCTATTACAGTTGTCCCAATTTCTTTTTCCTTTGCTCCCCTCCATCCAGAACTCCCCTCCCTCCAGCAGTCCCACCCCCCCTTAGTCCATGTCCATGGGTCGTGCATATAAGCTCTTATCTACATCCTCCTGTCTATTCTGCACCATCGTACTATACTTCTTAATTCCTGTATCACTTCTTTCCTTCTCCCCTCTTCACCCTCCCAGCTGACACTCTTGTGCATGCTTCCCATACCTCTCATTCTGTTACCACTCTGGTTGTCTGCTTACTTTGCTTTGTTTCCATTCCCTTGCTTCTGTTGAGAGTTGTAATTCTGTTGTCATTTTAATGTTAATAGTTTTGATCTTCTTTTTCTTAAATAAGTACTTTTAACATTTCATATAATAATGGCTTGGTGATGATGAATTCCTTAAGCTCTACTGCGTCTGAGAAGCACTTTCTCTGCCCTTCCATTCTGAATGATAGCTTTGCTGGATAGAGTAATCTTGGTTATAGGTCCTCGCTTTTCATCACTTTGAATATTTCCTGCCAATCCCTTCTTGCCTGCAGAGTTTCTTTTGAGAAATCAGCTGAAAGTCTTATAGGTACCCCTTTGTAGGTAATTCTCCTCTTCTCCCTTGCTGCTTTTAAGATTCTCTCTTTATCCTTAACCTATGGCATGTTAATTATGATGTGTCTTGGTGTGATCCTCCCTGGGTCTAGTTTGTTTGTGGTTCTGTGCTTCCTGGACCCGTATGTTCATTTCCTTCCCCAAATTAGGGAAGTTTTCCTTTATTTTTTCACATAGTTTTTCAACTTCTTGCTTTTCCTCTTCTCCTTCTGGCATCCCTATGATTCAGATGTTGGCACGTTTAAAGTTGTCCCAGAGGTTTCTAAGCCTCTCCTCATTTTTTTCAATTCTTTTTTCCTCTTTTTGTACTGGTTGACTATTTCTTCCTTATGTTTCAATTCTTTTATTTGAGCCTTGGTTTCCCTTCCTTCACCACTAGTTTTGAGTGGATTTTCTTTCATTTCACTTAGTATAGCCTTCATTTCTTCCATCATGTTTAATCTTTTCTGTCAGGTCATGAGCATCTTTATCACCAGTGCTTTAAACTGTGCATATGTTAGGTTGGCTATCTCCTCATCTGTTAGGCTGGCTATCTCCTTGTCTCTTAGTTCTCTCACTGGGACCTTGATCTGACCCCCCTTTGGGGCCATACTTCTCTGTCTCCTCATCTTGACAGGCTCCTGGATTTGTTTGCCTCTGTGTCTTAGGTAGAGCTGTCGCACCTGTTACATTATCAGGGGCAAAGCCTTAGGTATTCATCAGTGCTGGTGACCCATTTCACCATGTTGTGGTGCTGTGGGGGGGGGGGTCTGAGAGGGAACAATGCCAATTGCTCAGCACTCACCCCTTTTCCAGACACTTCTCCCTCCTCCAACACTAAGCAAGCTGCCTCCTTTGAGAGACCAGTAGTTTCTTCCCGCTGCCCAGCACCAGCCCCATAGTTGCTGCTCTGCTCCTCTTTCTCTCCATCCCAGCTCCACCCCTCCTACCTTTATGGTTGATTATTTCTTCTTTATTTCTTTGTTGAACTTCCCTGTAGTTTCAACTTTCTGGATTTTCTGTTTTTGCATTCTTTTAGTTTTGAAGTGGTTGTAAATTCTTTCTTAGCTGTGAAGAGACACAGTGTGTATATTTATGCCTCCATCTTGGCCAGAAGTCCCCCGGGAGAAATATAGAACTTAATGATAATAATAGCTAGTTAGTACCATAATGAAGACAATTTGAGCCAAGTAATAGAAAGAGGTGATTAATAAAAACTATTTAGATATTCTTTTGAAATATCATTTAGATATAGCATAGTAGTTTAAGTAATTGGGTTTTGAAATGAGGCACAACTAGTTTGAAAGCTTGTTTTTAAACTAGTCCTGTGTGGTTTATACATGTCACTTACCTATCCAGACAATGAAGATAGTCTCTATCTTTACATCAGACAAGAAAATAGACAAAGACAGGAAAAACAGAACCCATGACAAGTAGTTCAACAGAAGAATTTAATATTCTAGGAGCCTACTTACAAAGATATCCAAAGAATTAAAAGAACATACTGGGATGGTGGTGGACAGCCTAGAGATTTACGGCAGCAGGAAGTCCCTCCCACTCTGAAGACTGTGTCAAAAAGGAAAAGGGGATGATCTGCAGGATGTACAGCTACTGACTGCCAGAGGCACTGCTTCAAAGTGGAGGGGGAGAAAAGCCCAGGCTTTCCCTTCTCTACAACCCCATTTTTACACCAAGACCTCCCTTTGTCAACCTAACAGGAAGTCAGATGCAAGGGAGCCTAGAAAATTTACTTTTCTGAGACAGTCCCTCGGGATACAGAGAGGATCAGAGAATGAGAAAAAATGCATGTGGGGCCAGAAAAACAAATGACTAACACAACTTGAATCAGCTGGAGTAGAGTTAAATAAGATACTATATGGTAAATATGTAATCTGATGCTAACACACAATCAACATTCAGTGAAGGGTAGCTATTTAAATTATATTATTCTTTCAATCCTTAAAGCTCTTTTTATTTTCAGTAATCAGGAGATTTAACTAGTTGCATAACTGGCCAGCCCTTAACATCACATATGTAGATGCTGCGATCTCTATGGGACACCAAATAAGATGTAACACTTTATCATCAAATCAGCTGATTTTTAACTCTTTCAAATTTTTATGTACTCTTTATTTAGTTTCACCAATTGATTATATTTTGCATTATTTGCTCATTCTGTGTGTGCGCATGTTTCTCTCACTCTTTTTATATATTCAGAGGTCCCATGGTATCCATGGCAGATTGGGTCCAGGAACCCCCACTGAGAATACCAAAATTTTAGTTTTCTAAAGTACTTTGTATAAAATGGCATAGTATTTTCATATAACCTAAGCACATTGTCCTGTATAATTTAAATAATCTCTAGATTACTATGAATGTTATATTAATAGTTGTTATACTGTACTGTTTATGGAATGAGGACAAGAAAAAAAAAGTCTGGACATGTTCAGTACAGATCAGACCCAACCATTGTAGACATAACTGCATAGTACATGTCAGCAACAATGTAACTTTTCAAAAAATTTTCAAATATCCAGTTGGTCAAACCCTCAGATGCAAACCTTGTGGATATGGTGTCTGACCTGTGTAAGTTGGAGATACCATAGTCCTTTAAATAATACTAATTATCTCTGTGTGCATTTCCTCAAAAGAAAATATTTTACTGTATAAGCAGAATACAATCATCAAAGTCTGAGAATTTAACATTAGTTCAATATAATTATCTAATCCATAGTCTGTATTGAAATTGTAACAATTGTCATAATAATGTCTTATAACTTTTTTATTTAACTGGCCCAAGTTCCAATCCAGCACCATACATTGAATTTAGTTATTATAGCTCTTTATTTTGATCAGGAAGAGTCACTCAGTTTTTTCTTTTTCTTTTCTTTCCCTTTTTATTTTTTGTTGTTTTTACTTGTTTGTTTATATTTCTTGACCTTAAGTTTTTTAAGAATTTAAAGATTAGTTGTTTTGTAAAATGTCCCTCAGTGTGAGTTTATCTGATGTCTCTTCATAATTAGGTTTTGGTTACACACTTCGGACAGGAATACCACTGAAGTGATATTATGTCCTCCTCTGTCCATGATGTTCTGCAACATATGATGTCAGTGTGTTCCAATATTTTAGTCTCCACTCCTCCTTCTTCATTAGGAGAAAACTGGGCATCTGGAAAGCACAGGGCAAACATTCAAGGTGGGAAGGCAAACAACCTTACCCTGGTCATTAAAAATCAACTGATGACAGGAAGAAAGCCTATTAACCCCTCTGCCCTCCATCCCTGTTCCTGGGGTTGGGGGTAGGGGGCAGAGGCTCCTCCTCTTCTTGGTCTGGCCACCATGGTGTAAAATGACAGCAGCTTCCTGCTTTCTACACCTTGCCCTCCTCTGCCTGCCCAGAAAGAGGCAAGAGGGCGCACACAGCCCATAGCTAAGTCCAGCAAGCCTGTCAACTCCACGTGACCATCCCAGGCCAGACAGCCTGGACCCTGTGACCCTCGCACCTGCTGCCTGCCGGGCATGCCGGGTGCCAGGTTCATCACCTGGCCAGTCTAAAGAGTTATCACTCTGCACCTGTTAGCCTGGTCCCCTAGTGCACACACGCACACACACACACACACACACACACACACACACACACACAATGTTAGCTTCAATCAATGGTTAAAGTGTATCTGCCAGTTTTTTTCAGTATAGTTATTATTTTGCCCTTTGTAACCAATAAGTAATTTCTATGGAGATACTTTGAAACTATATAAATATCTTGTTTCTCATCTGATTTAATACTCATTAGTTGTAGATCCATTGATGATATTCTGATCCCATTATTCATGTTATATTTATTGGTTGGTATTACTACTACAAGAACTTCCATTTCTCTTTAAATATTTATTTAGTCATTTATTTCAGTATGGGCAAATGAGTTTTTTAACTTATTCAATGGGTTTTAACCTATTGCCTTCATTATTTATATTTGTGCTCAAATTTTCTAATAGAAGTCCCTTCAAGCTGGTTTCTATATTATTCTAATATGTTCTAGTAGAATCCCCTTAAAACTAGTTCCTGAATTCTTTTGATATGTTCCTATCATTGTTTTGGCACTTCCTTAATTTCTGGATCTTGAATATGTTCTAAGCTTATTTTTCACTTTCCCTGAAATAATTCTCAAAGTAATCCTTTTTCAAGAAAACCTTAGATTCTTTAGTGGTAACTAATAATTAGAAACCACGATAGAGATAGAGATATATGTATACACAGGAAATATAAGAAATATATGTCTATATTTGAAAATATAGATAAATAATATAGGTATAGCAGAGAAGGAAAACTCTGACTCCAAAAAACCTCCGCTGCCTTGCGGCATACCTCTTCAGGGGAAGGGCTAAGGGAGTAAACCCCGACAGAAAATCCGGAGCCGGAGTCCCTAAGGCGGTTTGACGTTGTAGTCAACACCGGCAACTCCTGCGGCGCACCTGAAGCCAAGCTGTATTGACTCCGTCTTTCCCTTGGACCCTTCAGCTGCGAAGAGAGGGGGGGGTCTGCTGCATGGGCAACAGCAGACCCTCCATATCACCCTGCCCAGGCTCTGTAGCTTCAGCGTCATCGCAAGATGTCGATTCAACACGGGAGGAGACAGATACCGTGTCACTCCCGAGTCGGACTGCACAGCCATTCTCGGCGGTGCAGATGGACTCTTAAGAAGCTACACCATCGTCTCTCGAGACGGACGGCTGCCGACGACGACGAATATAGGTATAGGTAAATGTGTAGACATTGAACATGGGTTTATACTGACACCTTCAATTTTAATCTAATATCATCTCCTACTATGACCAACACTGATAGGTACTGAAATAATCATAATTTTTTCCTCTAAGAAAATATTTTTTCCTCTCTTTTATCAACTTCAGATCATTTCTTATCCTGGGTTTTTATATCAAAAAGGTTTTGTTTTTCTCCAATGTATTTAACTCTTAATACTATGTCATGTTATCTTTGGATGTATTTTTCAATAAATTCATGCCCTTTCTTAGTTAGCTAATTTAAAGTAAAACTAAACTTTTTATTAAATATATTGGAGGTAACATTGACAAATAAGATTATATAGGTTTCAGATGTACATCTCTGATATATGATCTGTATATTGTACTGTGTGCCCACTACCCAAAGTTTAAACATCTTCTATCATCATATATTTGCTCCCGCTAACCTTTACTATTCTCCCAATCCCCTTTCCCTTTTATAATTATAACAGTGGCAAATTATAATGCACCCCAACATTCTTTTGACATTGATTCTGTAAATGTCAACTCTGACTAATAATATGTAGCTTATAGATCAACAGCATGTTTGTATAAGAATCCTGGGAACTAAATTCAAAAGATACAGACTGTGACCTTCAGTCATCCCACCTCTGGGAGATTTGCTGAACCTGAATGACATAAAACCAGGATGATGAAACACACCAGACCTTCGCTTGACCAGTTTCAAGGTCCTTATCAGAATGGACTGTGCTTGTCTGCACGTAGAGAACTTCTCAAGACCCTCTCCTTGATTTCTTCATCCTGCTTTTCCTCCCCCTCTGATAAAAAATCTCTGTCTGCACTGAGATGTTAAGAAGGGCTTTGAGACAAGAATCCCCCATCTTCTCAGTTGTCTGGCACTTGAATATACTCACCAGCACCTGTCTGACAAGTTTGGCTTTGGTTGCAGTAGAGAGCCAGACCTGTGCTCAGTTACATAACTACCACACTGCTGTCTGTGTCTGTGAGACTTTGTTTGTTTTTCTTGTTTGTTCATTTGCTACTTTCAGTTTTATATTACACAGCTTGCCACCTTTCTAATGATTAACTAGGGATGTTGAAATGAGTGTCTCTATTTGCAGTTGCCTTGTTACACGCTCAAGTTTATCTATTCTAAGCATTATGTCTTCTAGTTGATTGCCTCTGTGTTTGCTACTAAGCTGAAGCAATAGAAAAGTCTTTATTGTACTTATTTTTTGTTATCATTGCCATTATTTTGTTTTTGTTTTTATATATATTGCATTTGTTTTGTTTTGTAATTCTTTGTACTTTCTTATTTGCTTTTTGCTAGAAGGATACCTTCTAGATTGGATATAGGGCACACATTCTTCTTTCTCTTAGCAAAAATGTAATGTTACAGTTCTCCCTACCATCGTTAAACACCCTCCCCAGAGATAGCAATTGATGGTTTTACTGTTTAACACTTTCTCACTTATTCGTGAGATTACGAGTCTTCATATGCTCATGTGTGTATGTGGGTATTCTTTGTGAGAAGAAGGATGTGGGTTATGTTAAACAGAACAAAGTTGATAGAAATCTGAAGAAATTGGAGGGTAAGAAGAAATTAAGAGACTATGTATAGAATGACTAGCACATTATCACTGGGAAAGGCATATTTGTCAGCAGAAAACATGTTTTCAGAGACATGCTGAAGACCCCAGTAGAATGAAAAAAGTTTAAAATTGTCACAAGGGAGATTAAAACAAAAAGTTAAATGGAATTGTGTAAAAAGATTTGTGAATAAGATTGATTACTAGGCTGAGTCAAATTGGGTAATATGAATTTATACAGAAGGTCATTGATATCTTGATATGATTTATGGCAAAACATTCAATAAAATAAGAAGGGGGATAAACAGGTATTTGTGTTTACCTAGAATTTGGAATTGGACATTTTGATTTAGCTGTGAGTTAAGGGAGTAAAGGAATCTAAGAAGCCAATAAGTACAGAATTGAAATTACAAATCATGAAGCTGACTTTGAATATACAAGTGAGGAACAAATGAAGGAAGTGACAGACTGACACCACTGGGAGTGTCATGTTATGAGTAATTTAATACGAATGAAAAGTTAATGAGTGGATAAGG
Source organism: Furipterus horrens (assembly GCF_987537825.1). Lineage (NCBI taxonomy): Eukaryota > Metazoa > Chordata > Mammalia > Chiroptera > Furipteridae > Furipterus > Furipterus horrens. Next base: position 32,213,992 of record NW_028327174.1, read on the forward strand.
TTAAAAAGTTATACATTATTGTTAAAGGAAAAAAATTCAGGTGCATTTCCTGGTGGAATATAGCAGATGAGGAGTAGTTTTTGAGGTGATGAGGGCACAGAACAACTAGATATGTAGTTGGTTGATCTCAGGATAAAAGTGTAACTAAGTGAAATGGTAGCATAATCTCTAAAAAAGCAAAGTCAAAGTTTGAATAGTTGATGCACAAGAGTATGAAATTTACCCAGGCTAAGCAAAAAAGTTTTCAAATGCATTGTTCCCCCAAGTTTCTGATAGTTAGTATCAATCACTGATGAATATCCAATTTGCCAGAAACAGAAACAGACTCTAAGCCCTTATTATGGTACACTTGAGAAAACCAATCAGCCTCGTGGTAGAAAATGAATTGCATTCAAACCCTTCCACCCTGAAAAAAACATTGATTCATCTATACTGGAACTGGTACATATTCTATCTGAGGAAATTCCTTTTCTACTCACAGAGCTTCAGTTTAAGCCATAATTTAAGTGTTTCTGGAATATTAGCTCTACCAACAGAGGATCCTGCAAAACATTGTATTGAACCAAAGGACCTACTTTATGATTAAAAAAAAAAAGTTTCAATAATGGGCACAACATCATGGGATCCACTGGTCCTATCAAATATTGACTATCCAGAAGCGATCAATCTGATGGAACAATGAAATGACCTTTTGAAGGCACAGTTAATGAGTCAATTTGGAGATGACACCTTGCAAAAATGAGGCACAAATCTCCAGAACACAATATGCTTTAATGACCATTATGTAGCTCTCTGTCACAATAAATAAGAAAAAAAAAAAAAAAAAAAGGTCTGTGAAGCAAGGAGTGGAGGCAGAAATGGTCTCAATTGCCATCACACCCAGTGACTGTCTTGTAGAATGCATACTTCCTATCCCTGAAACAGGAAGTTGAGTAGGCCTTACAGGTACTGAGTGGGTCCCCATTGTTACTTGATTGCAACCTCGTAAGAGACAAGCAAGAACTTCATATTGGAGCCCCATCTAACAATAGAAACATGAGAAATGAAGGCTTTAGAATATCTCCCTAAAATCAGGTCAGATAGTGTTACACCCCCACTTCAAACTTTTTAGATATTTCAGTATATCAAACTTCTGTGGGACTATGATCTTAACAGCCATTTTGTCTAAATGAAAGACTCTACTGGGCATGATTTTCATCCTTTCAGAAGTCTTTACAAAGATCCTATCTTTGGGTTGCTGTTGTCCCTAAAGAACAGTTCTTAGATATGGTTTTCACCCTAAGCGTGTGTCTTTGACATCCTTAATGTGGTGAGAAACAATTTTATTTTGCAGTCACGGGTTTCTGGACTCTCTATAATGCCTTTCAATGCTGCTTGGAAATAAGCTGTTTTCTGGGCACATCTCTTTCTTTGTAGGTCCTTATCAATTGCAGTTAGCAACAACAAGCTCATGATATCAACATTCTGCCCCAAGGCCATACCAATACCACATTTCAGTGGGTGTTTTTTTTTTAAGTTATTGCAAAAAAACTGACCAAATACTCTACCACCACATAACATGGGTCACCATTTTTCCAGTTCATATTATAGCTTTTTGCCACATGATTCCAATATCAGTGACGTATATATTTCATATGTTAAAGAACCCCATATCCAGTACCAATTTCTGGATTTATCAGGTTTTGGTACAATAATGCAACATAACAACCTCAAAAACCTCAATGACATTTAAACAAGTATTTTCCCATTTATAGTTCTGTTTTTTAGCTGTGTGTTAGTTATATGCTGTACAGTCTGGATATTAGGTTTCTATTAAATACAAAAAATCATTTTATATGTATACCATAAAAAAGCTCTAAAGCACCTAGAAACATGCTGTCTTGTTAATGAATAAGTAATAAGTGCCTATTGAACAAATGAAATTTAAATCCTTTCTAGAAATTAATTAATTGAATAAGCAAATATAACTTTAAAATCATGCATCGCTAAGCAAATATTCTAAGTTCAAAATATGCCCACAGGTCAGTGTGAATCACACAGTCTCTTGGCATTCAGGATGAAGAACTTAAATAAGCTTTCACAACATTTCTTAATTATGATGTTAACAATAGAAAAATATGGAAATTATATAAAAATTACATGCTTGAATAACATATAAAGAAGCATTATTAGCTTTTTTCTTTCTTAAGTATATTAAAGTCCAACCAATATGAATATGTCATATTGTAATAAACAGAAATATGTCCAAGAAAAAAGTGTTCATCACATTTCTTCTGTTCAGGAGAAAATTATATTTACTTGGGGGCTAATAAAAGCATGCCTAGTTGAGTTATGATACAAACTAATTTCTGTTCCCATATTATCTACATCTAAATCTTGGGTGATCTTATTCTCCCTCTGACAAAGCTGGAAACCAGAAAATGTGATGAAATCTTTAAAAAGTGCTATGCCTCATCTCTTGTATTTGAGACTAGGGTGCTGTCTCCACATCTTATTTTGTCTTCATGGCACTCAGACCAATGTAAATGAGGTGGATAAAAATACCAAGCACATTCCTTAGTTTAGAGATCTGACACCTGGGGGATCATTGAAAAGCTATATGAGTGCTCTTGTTTATTTCATCCTGCCTGTTCTCCCTCCTCAGCCATCCTTGCATCAATTCAGTTTCTTCATCTCCTTTGCCACCCTCCTAGTCCAATTTGACATCTCATTGTCTCAGTGTTGGCACTTCTATTTATTAAAGGAAAATAATCATTTCTCCTCTATTTTACCCTACACTTCTCCCCATCCTTCTTTTATATATCAAATTTGTTTAACAAACATTTATTATATACCTAAGATATGCAGAAAAGTCTTCTAGATGCTTGGGGGACAGGCAGCTTTAGAAGACGTGATTTCCTTCTGTAAGAGGCCTATTACCTAATAAATTAGCTATCTAGAGCAGTAACTATAAATCAGAGTTATGTTATGCCTAAGCATAGACTAAGGGATCAGAGTGTAGGTGTTAGAGCCATACTGTCTTGATTCTAATCCTGATGCACAACGTTTTAGCTATATGGCATTGGAAAAATTATCTGGCCTCAGTTATTTTATCAACAAAATTTGCTCAATAAGAATATCCACCTGAGAGGTTTATTGTGAGAATCAAGTGAGTTAATATGTGCAGTGATTTTAGCATCATGCCTGGATAGAAGGTGCTCAAAAAATAAGTTACAATTATTAAGGGGAAAAAGATCACTTTTGACTTTGGGAATCAGAGAAGATTTCATTAATTAGGCAGCACTCACGTTGAACTTCAAAGGTAGAGTGTAGACAGATAAAGTGAGGGGAGACAGCATTCCGAACAGGAGAGTAAAAGGGCACAGTTCTAGCATGAAATAAGCTGGCTCTTTTAAGGAGTTCTGCATTTCCACCATGGGCACATAGAAGTCATGGTCAAAATCTTAAGAGGGACAATTGGTAATGAGTGACATTAAATGCCTGATGATTGCTTCTTCTCTTGGTCCTTCTCTCACTTTTTCCTCTCCTGTTTCTAACCCAATGTTTTCTTTGTGTGTAAAAAGACAGGGATGGATTTGAGGATTCCATTATTTTACAGATGGGAAAACTGAAAACAAAATCATTAAGAGATTAGCTTAAAGTCACATACTAGATATTTGTGGGAGCAAGCCATCATCTGCCTGACTCCCACAACAGAAGTTGTCTCACTTCTACTCTTGCAGTGTCTTTCCAGCTCTGCTCTGCCCTCCTAAACCCCAACACACACACACACACACACACACACACACACACACACACACACACACACACACACCTCATTTTCTATCTTTTTACAAGTAGACAAATGTGCATTCTAATGCGAACGCCTAGAGGTAGCCACCCATTTTGTCTATATTAACCCAAAGGAGTGATTGACTCAAGCCAAGTAAAAGAAAAGAGCGGGTCCTGTAGCCTTCCATTAGAGGCATTTTTTTGTTTGTTTGTTTGTTTGTTTGAATGAGCAGAACCACAAAGAATTCCTGCATGAAGTCCAGTTAATGCTATTGCGTCTGACGGAGAAAGCGAAGCTGATAAAGTCTGATCTGCACCCCAAAATAATGTGAGTAAGACAGGCATAAAACCATTGCTTAACACTAGAAAAAAATTAAATGCAAATTTTTAAAAATACACTTGATTTATTGAAACAATTCTCTGCATCTTAAATTGGTAGATTACTTGTCAATTTTGCCTTTTACTTGGGACTACATAGAATTGACATCTGTTTCCCAAGTGGTTGAAATATTATCTCATTAGCTGAACAATTTTTAAAGCAGCTCCCTTACTGATATTATCATTTAGGATGGCCATGTGTTAAAATATGAAGAGAAATCCTTTTGAATTTATCTAATCATCTAAGGTTTTTACAAATTATCTTACAAATTATCTATGTTACACAAAGGGCTTTGATTAACACAACTTAAAGAAAAAATGTGATGTATGTTGGCTATAGCTCAAAGACTTTATTTTTCTCAAGTTCTTTACAAAAGGTCATTAATTATGATTCATCAACCACTGGTTTACATAACTAGGTAACATTTAACTTTCATTATTTATCAGATCATACTTATGAGTTTGTGGAAATGTGCCTGTCTTCAAGTTCATCACACAATGGCAAAATGATTCTTGATTAGCCGAAGAGCTAATAGATGTAATTTACTAACATATTTTTTTGTTTAAAATATCATTGGCCTTACCAATATAGAGAGAATGAATTAAGCCTCTGTTAGTTGTCCACTAACTCTTTCCTTTCAGCTGGGCCAGAATAAATTGTTGCCTACATGATGGGACTTTAAGGGTAGTATTATAAGGATGAATAAGTTCATTGAATATAATCATATATATATACCATAACTTCCAACTATGTGACTTTGTAAACTATGATCCACAAAAGAAAATATTGGTAGAACAATGACTGACTGTCTTTTATCCTTGCTTCAACAAAAGTTGCATGCATAGCCATCTTCCTAGCAGTAATAAATACCTTGTTGTACGTGCCAAAGAAATTTCCATTTGACTGAAATTTGATCTGTTGTGTGACCCAACCTCCTACATCATTAGACAATGTATACACCATGAATTTGCAAAAATATGATCAAGGCTGTACTTCATGATGGAAAAAAACACCACATTTTCTGATGCACTTCATTTTGAAACAAGATGAGCTAGCAAACCCTCCACATGTCATTGTGCCATTAATAGTAGGTTCATTTGTATGTTATGTGAATTGGCAATGTACATCCCATATATAAGGCACAACATTTTCTTCACTCCTTGTGGGAAACTCAGTAACATGACTGATCCCAAGTTCAGACTTATTTCAAACTACAGGAAAAAAAATGCATTATTCATAGCTCATCTATTAAGACTGTATCATTTTGAAAGATGAAGAGTGTTTTGAGATATAGAAAAGTGTTTGTTCTTTTGGTAATTTGAATGGGAAAGAAATTTATTGTTGACAGTGAAAAAAACTGTAAAGAAAAATCACTTAAAACTTTATTGTCAATGGTAAATAAATTAGCCAAAGTTGATCTACTTCCCCAAGTACAATTTATTTGGTACCTACAGGGTACAAAGCGGTGCTTCAGGTGTTGGGACCAAGCAGTAGCCTTAGTCCATTTCATGAGCTTTTCTAACTCCTTTACAATAATTGTCTGTACTTCATCATTAGCATGTATTATAGTTGATCAGGCACCTTTATTGTTTCACATGCATATGTCTCAACATTATTTGTTTCCCTGTGGCCCAGCACTATGATTTTACCTTATTTTATACCTGCAATTACTAGTTTTGAATTAAACTATGTTTTGAATGTGTAGTACATACATGCCTCTAGGCAATATGTAGTAATATGGATTGAGTAGATCTCACCCAATCAAATATGACTATATGAATGGCTGGTCTTGCTTCACTATAGCATGTCTTTAGACTGCCAGTTATAATTTGTGTATATGATCCCCCATCCTCACTCTCAAAGCTCTTCGAGTCTTGTATTAAGTCACAAATGTCTTTGAGATATTTGATTATTATAAGAAAAAAAATAAAATTTCAGTATATTCTATAAGAAATTTTTATGACTATTTATAGGCTGTGATGAAGCAAAAGGCCTTTCTAAACATAAAACTAGGAGCAAAGTATCTATATTAAAAAGTTAAAATTTAGAGCGACAACAGCAAAAAATAAACAATTAAAAAATAAAGCTATTGTAACCATGCAGAAACTTCCTTTATATAATCTGATCTTTTTTCCTTCTTTTCTATTCATTCAAACTGGCCTTGTCCAGTCTAGGAGCACCTTGACTCATTCACCTTCCTCTTCTTGGCACAACCACCCCTTTAATCATTAAACTGTCAGGACAATGAGGTCCTAGTCAACATCATATAATCTTAGGAACAAAGATTATGTTGACCACAGAAACAAAGTTTCAGCCTAGAGGTAACATCTAGGCCTCAGTTGTGTTTGAGCTTTAGACCCAGAAAAGAGGAATGACCCCACTAACCACACCTTTGCAAAACCAAACACAGTGACATCATGGCCTACACCAAGACCAGGTACAATGATCACCCTAGCACCAGCCAAACAATAGAGACCATGACCCTAAATTAACCACAATCCTAGCTCCCTTAGTCACCACGATTAACGATCTTTTCCCTCTTGACCCAATCCCCCTAGAAGCCCATGGAAGGAGCCAGATCTTACTAACAGCTCACCTGTAATTCCAGGCTTGACCCCATTAAAATAAAAATACACTTTCCTTGTTGCACTATGTGTTTAGTTGCTTCACTGGTTAGCTGACTATTTGGGGGCAGTAGGCACAGAGGGAACATAAGTGGATATAGGCAAATACTTCAGTGAACTTGGCAATTTTGTCAACCAATCAATTTACATTTAAAAGGAAACTTCTAATCTTTATAGAAATTTTTGGCCTAAGTTATTAAATTTTTCCAGTGGATGTAAAACAGCTAGATATTTAGGGGTTCAGAACAAGCCACCCCAAGATGTGCTTCTGCTGTATGTGGATTGTTTTGAGCTAAAGGCAACTATATCTGTGTGCTCAAGAGAAACTTCTGCCCCTCTCTTGACTACCTAGAAAAACTTAAATTAGGAGCCTTGCCCATAAGTGACTATCATCAGAGATAACCTCCTTTGACTTATCTACAGTGCAGGGCAACTTCTATTTCCTAAGCACTTGCTCTTCTTATCATCCTATAAGGAATCTTTAATATCCCAAATACCTACCTCACGCTTGGCTCAGGATGTCTTATATACCTAGATTTCCCCTTTCTATCTCTGAACTTCTGCATGTGGGTCTCTGACTCTCTCATGTATGCAGGATTCCTATACATATGTATGTATTAATCTTGGTTATTTTCTCTTGCTAATCTATCTCAAGCTTATTTATTAGACCAGCAAGAAATAATTAGACCAAAAAAGTTTGTTCCTCCCCCATAATTTCAACCTTAATTAAATGTTATTTTTCTCTGGTCAGGGCTACAACATAATCACAGGAGATCTCTCTTAAATTAGTATAAGATTTATTTAAATAATCAAGTCTTATCAAGGGTTTTTTGCTTTTTGTTTTTACTATACACATTATCACTTAAAAGTCGCCTTCATAATTAGATCCAACCATAGCATTCATAACCAAAAGAAATAACTCTTTGGAGTCACTGAATTTTATCACATAGCTATTTAGGTTGGAAGTTACTTGCATTAGACCAAATTGGAAAAAGCTCAAATATAAACAATAGAAAATAATATTATTTATAAAGTGTTCCTAAATATAAAACAAAACAAAAATAAACAAAATTTCAAAGAGCTAATGATCTTCTGAACCAAGTTGGACAGAAATATTACGTAGGGGAAGAACAATTAGTCCTACAGCTTCCATTACATGGAACATTCACAGCATCTTCTTGTACTTTCTGGATGGTGCTCAGGGGAAAAAAGAAGCAATAACAACAACAGAATCAAAGCTTGGTGGCTTCGGAGGGAGAAAATATGGGATTGTTCTAAAGGATTTATTATATTCCTGTTCTCTCTGTTTAGCTCATATTCGAAAATCTAGTGTGGACAATTTGTTGCTTTCCCAGAGGTTTGCTTAATCCCAGCTTCTGATGTGGTCAGAACTAATGGAGGGCAGGGTGCCGTGCCAAGCATCTTCCGGTCTGCGTGAACACCCCTTTAGGGACATTGCTGAGAAGTCAATGCATCCAGGTGACCACTACCCCTTACTCCAACAGCAGTTTAATCTCTGGATAAATGAAACCAGACAGATCCTGGATATGTGGAAATCAATTACCACAAAGGAAAGAATTTAATAAAACAAATTAAAAACAGGAAAAATTAGTCAAATTCTAAATTTCTCTTCTTGACTTTATTTACTGTCAACTAGGAACACTCATTTCTTAAGAAAGATATTAAAGTTTCTTTTTCCAACTGGAAGCCCTCAGGGTGAGAGAACACCAATAGAGAGTCTCTCAAGTCAGAGGTCTGGACCAACAAACCTACAGTGAAGTGTATCATTGGCAAGCCATGTCCATGCATATATCCTCCAATTAATGTGGTAGGGTCTCACTGACAGAATTTAATGGGCAGCTTAGCTCTCTCCCACATATTTAAGCAAGATAAAAATAAAAATAAAAAAAAAAACCTATGTCAATTCAAAGACTTATACATGAATATCTGTAGCAGTTTTATTAGTAATTTTTTCTTTTTTTATATGTTTTATTGATTATACTGTTACAATTGTCCCAATTTCTTTTCCCTCTGCTCCCCTCCACCCAGTGACCCCCCTCCCTCCACTTGTGCCCCTCTTTTAGTCCATGTCCATTGGTTGTGCATATAGTTCTCCTCAGCCTCTTCCTGTCTACTCCACTCCCTCCTACTATGCTTCTTAATCCCTGTAGCATCTCCCTCCCTTTCCCCCTTCCCCCTCCCTGCTGACCTCCCCTCAGTATGTTCCCCATACTTATAATCCTTTTTCCACTATCATTGCTGACTTAGTTTGCCTTTGTTTTGATTCCCTAGCTTCTGTTGTTAGTTGTTGTGATACAGTTTTCATTTTAATGTTCATAGTTTTGATCCTCCTTCTTCTAAACAAGTCCCTTTAACATCTTATATAATAGTGGTTTGGATCTGATGAACTTCTTCAGTTTTACTTTGTCCTGGAAGCACTTTCTCTGTCCTTCTATTCTGAATGACAGTTCCACTGGATAGAGTATTTGCAGCTGTCAGTTTTCGATTTTCATTACTTTGAATATTTCTTGCCAGTCCCTTCTTGCCTGCAGGGTCTCCTTTGAGAAATCAGCTGATAGTCTAATTGGGACCCCTTTGTACATAATTCTTTTCTTCTCTCTTGCTGCTTTTAAGATTCTCTCTTTATCTTTAATTTTTGACAATTTGATTATAATGTGTCTTGGAGTGGTTCTCCCTCGGTTCACTTTTTCTGGAACTCTCTGTGCTTCCTGGACCTGTAGGTCTATTTCCTTCCCCAAGTTAGGGAAGTTCTGCTTCATTATTTTTTCACATAATTTTTCTAATTCTAGTTCTTTTCTTTGCCCTCTGGCAATCCTATAACTCAAATGCTCGTTCACTTATAGCTGTCCCAGAGGTTTCTGAGCCTCTCCTCATGTTCCTCCCTTTTTTTTTCTCTTTCTGCACTGGTTGACTGTTTGTTCCCTCCCTATGATCTGATTTGTTGATTTGATCTCTGGTTTTCATTTCCTCACCACTTGTCTCATATGTGTTTTCGTTCATTTCAGTGTGACTAGCTTTCATTCCTTCCCCATCCTGTTCCAAATCTTTTGTTAATTCTGTAAGTCACCTTATGACTATAGCTCTAAACTGAGCTTCAGAATGATTTCTTATTTGCTCATTGGTCAGGTCCCTCATCTGCTGCCTGGTAAGCTGCGTCACCAGGATTTCAATCATGGTCTGTTTCATCCTGTCAGTTTTCTGTTTACCTTTGTTTCCTGGGAGGGCTGTCGGGGGTGGAGCCCCATGCATTCATCACTACCCGGAGACCTTTCTCACTGCTCTGTGGTGCTTTGTGTGGGGGCAGGGGTCCAAGATGAATTCCTGCCGTTACTCTCCACGGAGAGACCGGGAGGCTCCTTCCTGCCTTGCTGTCCAAGGCAATAGGGTGGGGGGGGTCTGCCTTCCCCAGCATTGTATTCACGAGCTGCTGGATCTCAACTGTAGCCAGGATTGCTCCCCTGGCATTTCTCGCAGTCCCGCCACTATCACCACTGCTACAGCAGACAGCTCAGCCCGACACTTCCACCCCGATTCCGATCTCGCCCCTCCTACCCATCCAGATGAGCACCGCTGGTTTATAACTTCATACATTGGACTTCTATGTAGTTTTATCTTCTGGAATTTCTCGTTATCTTTGGCCTTGAGGTAGTTGTATTCCCACTCAGTTGTGGAGGGAGACAGAGCATGTCAGTCTAAGCCTCCATCTTGGCCGGAAGTCCTATTAGTAATTGTTTCTAAGTGGATGCACAGTAATATTATGTAGGAGAAAATAAGTGGAAATAATCCAAAAATCCATTAATAGGTGAATGGCTAAACACATTGTGATATATTCACACAACTGAATACTACTCAAGAATAAAAAAGAAATAACTATTGATATAGAATGTAGATAAATCTCAAAATCATTATGTCGAATTTTTTTTTAAAGCCAAGCAAGAATGACTGCATGCTGTAGTAGTCCTTTTATATAAAATTCTTGAAAATGCAAACAAATCTATAGTGAAAAAACACATCAATAGTTGCAGGAAGGTGAAGGGAAAGATGGATTACAAATAAGCACAAGAAAAGCTTTAAGAGGATAAAAATATCTATGATCTTGATTGTGGTAAATGTGATGTGATAACCAATCAAACTGTACACTTTAAATATTTGCAATTAATTTTATTTCAGTAGTATGTAAAGTTGTAAAACAAAACCAACATAAAAATAAATAGACTGTGAGGATCATCACATACTTAAAGAAAGCTCCAATAAAAAATATAGAAAAGGCAAAGTGAAGATGGTGGAGTAGATAAAACCTTAACTCACCTCCTCCTGGGAATGCATCAAAATTACAACTTACTGTAATACAGAACAATCATCACTGTGTACCACCTGAAGACGAGCTGAAAAAAATTCTTATAACTAAGGATATATAAAAAAAAAAGAAGAAGAAGAAGAAGAAGAAGAAGAAGCCATGTCAAGAAGGGTATGAAGGGTGGAAACTCAGTCCAGTTAGATCCCACATCCATCACGTGGTGCTGACTAAATGGGAGAAGTATCTCAGCTGTAGAGCTGCCCCCTGAGGAACGAGGGTTTCAAACACCACACCAGGTCTCCCAGCCCAGGGCACCTGTGCCAGGAAGAGGTGTCCCCATAACAACTGGTTTTGTAAACCAGAGGGGATTACATTCAAAAAAGTTGAAGGGCAGTAAAAGACAGAATGGTACTCATCACAGGTTTGCAGGACAAATTCACTCACTCCACTCTCCAGCACAAAGGCAGCAGTTCAAGAAACACCTGGGTCTTACAGGGAGGAATTACCATAATTTTTGCACTATAAGATGCACCTGACCATAAAAAGCACCTAGGTTTAGAGGAGGAAAATAAGGGGAAAAAAATTCTGAACCAAATGGTGTACTAAAATATTTAATAAAATATAACAGAATAATATTTCAACCATGTAAAGTGAACAGCAGTCAACAGCAGTATTAATAACCATCATCACTGTCATCAACAAATGAGAAGAGACTTTAAGGTTCAAGTACTCTTCTAGTTTTCTGGGAACACCAAGAACTCATCATTGGTAGTGTCAGAATTTATGAAGTTCAGTTGCTCACAATCACTGATATCACTGTCTTCACTGTCTTCATACTGACCGGATGCCCTGAGATTCAGCAGTAAAGTGAGACATTTAAGCATTCCCAGGGGTTCTGCATGGGCCCACCACTTCCTCTTCTAACAGCTGTCACCACTGCTGACAGGTCAAGTAATACACATCACGATCTGTGATGCAATATTCACTCCCTAAGACACACAGACATTTTCCCCCCACTTTTGAGGGGGGGAAAAGTGCGTCTTATGGAGCAAAAAATACGGTAAATTGCCTAACTTTAGGGTAAGGGCAGGAGGAGCAAGGGATCAGTGGAAACACTCTCAGGGGACTGAAGCTCTGGAAGACATCACTGTACCTTTGTTTCCTTGTTTGGGATCTCCTTCCACTTTGCTGGGCTAACACAAGAATGCACAAAATCTGTTCCACTCCATTAACCTGGCTGACAGGGTTTACCCTGCCCCAGCATTTCCCCCAGACCCTACCCTGCCCAGCCCACTAGTCTATCCAGAGTCTCTTCCACAGGTTCCAGACCCTTCACACAAGTAGCTGCTGGTCTCAGCATACACCACAGTCTCTCCCAAATACTCTCAAGCTCCACACAAAGACAGCCAGCCATGGGTTCACTCCAGTGTCTCTCAAATGTCATCAAGCTCAACACAAGTGGTGTCCAGCCTCAGCTCATACTGCAGCCTTTTCTAAGTCCTCTAAATCTTGGCTCAAGCAGCATCCAGCATCAAATGACATTCTAACTCCTAAACAACTCCAAACTCAGCACAAGTCACAGCCATTCTCAGCTTGCACTGTAGCTCCAACCAAGTGTTTCCAACACTGGCACAAGTTATACTAGCCCCAGATCTCATTGTAACATCCAACAATTAGCCTCAAGCCTGACACGAGTGGCATTGGCCTCAGTTCTCATTATAGTTCCCACCAAATGGCCCCGAGCCCAGAACAAGTGGTGCTGGCCTCCGATCTTGTCAGAGCTCATACCAAGAAGTTTCAAGCCTGGCACCCCCAGGCCACACCGGAACCTCTTCCAAGAGGCTCTAAAGTAAATACACCGGTGCCAGCCTTGGACACACTAGAGCTCCACCCAAGCAGCTCTGTGACTGACACAAGCAAAAGGCAGCCTTGGCCAGAACCAGAGCCTCGCTAAAGTCACTACCACTCTGTGGTAATCACTTCTACCTAACGCAAATAAGATAACAACAGGGGACAATGTTGGCAGTAATTACAACTTTCAAGTAGGAAGCCTCTAAAACTATAAGCCTGCATTTATTTAAAAGATTCTTAAGTCCAAACTTATGCATATGTCATAAATTATACAATGAGGATTTGTGTGTGCCTTAATCAGTTTTGACTCCGCGCCATCTTGAGATATGGAACTTTCACACTCCTTAAGACTAAAGGGAACTAGATTTACTTTTGAAAAGTGTTTGCTTTTTATTAGAACTCTTCCTGGACTTACCAGCCTCTTGTCTATTTTCCCTTGGGGTGTTCTCATTGAGGTGATGGTCTATGGCAATATGTAAAGATTCCCATAGAAGTGATGCATAATAAATAAGGGTCATCATCAGATTTTTCTTTGTCACTCCAGAGCTCATCTAGTTTACAGGATGTTCTCAAAATTAACTGTAATTTTCAACAGGTTTCTTTCCTGGATAAAAATAACTTAAAAAGTGACATGAAGTTTCTGGTAAACTAGCAGAACCATTGAATGCTGACAGGAAAATTAGCAGTATTACCTAGTCTTTCTATATTTTCAATTTTTTTTCTTTCCTTAGATATAGACATTAACTAAGACATTAACCCAGCATATCTTTATGGATATTAGTTTATTATGAGGTGGACTTCACTCAGAAATAGAATAGTACATAACATTATTATCCAATGATTTTTATGTTAGTCTTACAATCTCTTACTTTGACTTGTTATTAGAAGTGCTTGTAAAACATTCTTCACACTGCTTTTTATGAGTTTTCTGAAATCAGAAGGTTTAGTCATTTTTTTTCAAAGGCAGGGGTAGAATTTATCATCCAGAGCTGTTCAGTCATGTACTATTCTGTAAAATTTCAGAAAAAGCTGAGAAAGCCTATGTAGAAAAGGTCTCAATTTTTAAACACCCTCCAAAAAATTAAGCTAATATAGATTTGTAATCTAATGGCATTTTTCTCACAAAACTCAATCATCTTATGAGTTCTTTCTCAACTTTCATACATGTATGAGATGACATTAAGAGATAACAAACTGACTTTAGAAGCCATACCAAAATGTAATTATCTTATACTCATGAGTTAGGCAAAAACATCACACATTTGCCTAAAATGCTATCTGCTTGGCAGGTAATGAGTAGCTGAAAGTAATTACATGGGTTTCAAGTTATAGTCACTAGGAGCTAGCTCCCTGTAAGAACTCACACACCTCCACAGATGAAGATTGAAAGCTGGAAGCAGGGACCCATTTTTAAAGTATTTTAAAAGCCCTTAAGGTTAGGACTTCCGGCCAAGATGGAGGCTTAGACGGACATGCTCGGCCTCCCTCTACAACTAGAGAGGAATACAACTACTTCAAAACAAAAGATAACTAGAAATTCCAGAAAATAAAGCTACACGGAAGCCCAACGTATGAAGTTATAAACCAGCGGCGCCCTTTGGGCAGGTAGGACGAGCGAAAGGGGGCAGTGCTGTTTGCGGTCGCATCAGGGACAGCGGCAGGGAGAACAATCCCAGCCGCACGGAGGACAATCCTGGCTGCAGTCAAACCCCGGCGGCTCGCGACCCCAACGCTGGGAGAAGCAGCCACCACATCGCCTTGAACAGTGAGGCCCAGGGGGGCGGGAGGACGGATCCCGGTCTCCTAGCGGAATAACTGTGTGAATCCATCTTGGACCCCCGCCCCCAAAGAAAGCGCCACTGGGCTGCGAAATAGGTTGCGGACAGGCACCGGTCGCTGGGTTGTGACGACAAAGCACCACGGCGCAGCGAGAAAGGTTGCGGATCGGCGCTGGTCGCTGGGTCATGACGAGTACACAGGCACTGCCCCCTATAGCCGGCCCAAGAAAACAAAACGCATCTGTCAAAATGAGGCAGACAACTATAGAAATCCCGGTGGCGCAGCTCACCAGGCAACAGATGAGGAATCTGACAGATGAATAAGAAACCTGTCAGAGGCTCAGTTCAGGGCCATTGTTATCAGGTGGCTTACAGAATTAACAAAAGATCTGGAAAAAGATGAGAAAGAAGCGAAAAACACTCATAACAAAAGGAACAAAACCACATACGAGACAGATTGTGAGGGAAAAAAATCCAGAGTTCATCTCAACAAACCAGAATATAGAGAAGGAACGGGAAGCAACGATGAGAGGATCAGAAACCTCTGGGACAGCTATAAAAGGCCCAACATAAGAATCATTGGCTTGCCAGAGAACGAAGAAGACGAACTAGAACTTGAAAAATTGAGTGAAAATATAATAAAGGAGAACTTCCCAAACTTGGGGAAGGAAATAGACCTACAGGTCCAGGAAGCACAGAGAATTCAAAAAAAACTGGACCCAGGGAGAACCACTCCAAGACACATTATAATCAAAATGTCAAAAATTAAAGATAAAGAGAGAATCTTAAAAGCAGCAAGAGAGAAGAAAAGAATCATGTACAAAGGGGTCCCAATTAGACTATCAGCTGACTTCTCAAGGGAGACCCTGCAGGCAAGAAGGGACTGGCAAGAAATATTCAAAGTAATGAAAATCCAAAACCTACAACCACGAATACTTTATCCAGTGAAGCTGTCATTCAGAATAGAAGGGCAGAGAAAGTGTTTCCAGGACAAAACAAAACTGAAAGAGTTCATTAGATCCAAACCACTGTTATATGAGATGTTAAAGGGACTGGTTTAGAAAAATGAGGATCAAAACTATGAAATCTAAAATGAAAACTGCATCACAAGAAACAACAGAAGCTAGGGAATTGAAACAAAGGCGAAGTAAACAGGCAACGAGAGTGGAAAAAGAACTATAGGTACGGGGAACATATTGGGGGGAGGTCAACAGAGAGGGGGAACGGGGAGAGGGAGGGAGATGATATAGAAATTAAGGATCATGGTAGGAGGGAATGGAATAGGCAGAGAGAGGTTGAGAAGAACTATATGCACAACTAATGGACATGGTCTAAAAGGGGGGGACAATTGGAGGGAGGGGGACCACAAAGTGGAGGGGAGCAGAGTGAAGGGAAATTGGGACAAATGTAATATTATAATCAATAAAACACATTTAAAAAAAAAAAAAGCCCTTGAAACTGAAATATTTTTACAGAGAGATAATTTAAGAGGTATAGTTTGGACTATAGTCATTATTGTTTAAACTCTCTTCAAGTCAAGAATTTTCATGTACATGTGCATGTGTGTAAGTGGTCAGTAGCTTTAAACCAGTGCGTATTACTAGCTGGAAGGGTGTACTGCCTTGCACTAACCATTTTAGGCTCCTTTTCCTAATGATAGTCTGGTATAGAATTTTCTACATACTACTATATTTATATGAAAAGTCTTATTTGAGAAAGCAGTTTCACAATTATGAAATCAACCACCATAAAAGCTCTTAATATTCCTGGGTCAAATTCTGACTCCTGATGTTTTTCAGGAAATGTTAATTGTCTTTTAGAATTTAATGTTCAACATATGCATTACTGTTTCAGTTCTTTTAAACGCATTAAATCATTCTTTGGGGATTCACATTGGCTATGCTTACTACACATGCAAAAAAATTGAATATTACCCTAAGTTTCACCATTATTTTGATTTCTATGGTACTGAAAACTAGAACGTTTCTTTATCTTTCCTAACAATCAGCATAAAGAGAGCAATACTATTATTTTGTTTCTATTTCCATTACTACTTTGAAAACACATTAAAACTAAAGGTGGTACAAAAATATAGAGTTGATGTAAATAATAAATTATGTAAATTTAAAAAGAAGTTAAAATTCAATTGAATTATTTAATCATAGTTATCATTTCTGCCTTACCTATAGGGTTATTATGCAATTGTTCTATGTAGCTGAAGAATGTGGTAAATATTAACACCATTGTCATAAAAATTCTTTTGTTTTTAAAATTTTACTTAGTACTATCATTAAAATTGTTGAAAGCATAGGAACCAAGTAAGTGGCAGAAAAATGGTAATGTTCACATATTTATGCTAAGAGTATAACTCTCACACTACACTAATCAATGTGTTGATAAATTTGATTACCTTGAAGGCTTTATAATACCTAACATTTCTCTCTTAACACTCCTGATTCAATTATTTCAGTTAAATTAACAAAAATTAACCTACACTGCTTAATTCTTGTTGGAAAGTTGGGGAAATGAATATATGTGTATATTTTACATATTTCAGGTTAACAAATATTTTATATTCTAAATCTTTTTCTATATCAGAAAATAGATTCATCAACAAGATTTAGAAGAATATAAGATTTAAAAAATTCATTATTATTATTATCTGGGATATATTCTGAATTTCCAAAGAAATGAGCATGTTGGGGAATTCAACATTGACTGTAATCAAGGGTTTGTTACATGATTTCCTACTCAAAAATTGATTCTGCTGCGTCTTCAAGGTGTCAGAAAAATCTCAGTTATCCAGATGTTTCCAAACCAAACTATGAGTTACTTGTGTGCAAACATTTCCTTTCATTTTCATCAGTATGAAATATTTGGTGTCACACAGCTGTATCCAACTGTATCCAATCCTGAGTCTAAGTCTCCAGCCTTCCATATTGTTCCATGTTTCCAGTCCTCAGTTGGAAAAATGGAAATGCAACACTATCATGCCAAGCTTTTTTTAGTTCATTACAGCAACAATTCTGGTACCATTCTCCCACCTACCAGTGTTGACTCCAATGCATATGGCAAGAGGAACACAGTTGAGGTTTTCAACAAAGAATTATTGCACTACTTACCCCTTTAGGGACCAATGTACCTGTACAGTTCTTACTGTTTATGTAAATGCTTTAGTAATTTCCTGTATAATTTAAGTGTCTTTTTTATTTCTAGCCTGAATATGAGTCTGTGTATAACATGTTTGTTGCCAGTGTAAGTTGTCATGTTAAAATTTGTTTTAAATGTAATACTACTTAAGATCCCATAATAAAAACACAATGTCTTAGAAAATTAAATGTTCTTTCTATAGATTTTTATTTTAAAAACATTTTTAAAAGCCATTTATTTTGCTTATATCTTTATGGCCTGAGCTTTAGAACAAAGGAGAAAACAGTAGCTGGAAACCTGATAAATTGTAAACAGCTAATAGCAAAGTTATGATTCTTAACATTAGAAAACCAAATATCCTTGTTAAGTAATCCTTTTTTGCATTAGATTTCTGAAATGAGATAAACTGCTGTTTAAAAATAACAAATTAAATCCTGCTCCTCACTCAGTCAAAATATTTTTTTAATTTGTTGATTTTAGAGAGGAGAGAAAGAGAGAGAGAGGGAGAGAGAGTTGTTCCACTTATTTATGAATGTATTGGTTGCTTCTTCGTGCCCTGACCAGAGATCAAACCAGCAAGCTTGGCTTATCAGGACGACACCCTAACTGACTGAGCTGTTTGGTCAGAGCCTCAAAATGTTTTTTTTTAATTATATTATTTGATGTACATGCTGGTTCTGAGAGTTTATTTTAAAATATAAAAGCAATTTGTGTCCTTTAGGGTTTCATTGTCTTATCATCAGTGAACTTTTAAAAAATGTATGTGCCCTTTATTTTGTTTAAGTGGCATTCAGCAAGCCTCGGTTATATTTTTAAGGTTTTTTTAATATTTAAAGTTTTATTGAATTTATTGGGATGATGAAAGAATTGCCAGGGTGGTGAACACACAATAAAAAATACAGATGATGTATCACAGAATTGTATACCTGAGACCTGTATAATTTTATTAACCTCAGTCATACACTTATACAAGCAACTCATCTTCCTATTAGTCACATCTTCAATTAAATGACCACAGGTTTCTGGAAACGACATATTGTTTGGCAACTTATTTTCTTTGTTAAACTAATTGTACATTTAGGAAGAAGGTTATGTGTGTGATGTGCTTTTTTGTTTATTTGTTTGTTTTTGAAAGAAGCTTCATTATTGGACATGAAGAGTAATGTTTTGTTTTTAGTCAGATTCTTACAGGGTATTTTTTTCTCTGACTGAGTTAGGCACCTTTGGGAGTAACATAACCTCATATAAGCTGCTAACATGTTGTATAATGCCATTTCTAAAGGCACTCAACTTGTATTTTTTTAAAAATGGAAAAAAAGCATCTCAGTGTTAGTGATACTCTGACTCATTAAATTGATCTATAATTAAAAGTTTCCCTTTATGAAGTATGCGTTAGATTGACAATGTATAAAGTTTTTCTTCATGTGTATAGAAACGGGAAATAATCTTCATAATGCTTTTGTATGATGAATCATATATTGAAATAAATTAAGTGCATAAATTCCTTTTTTATGATGTTCAACTGTCAACCCTATTGCTGAAGTGATTTTGAGCCCAATATTTTATACTGAGTAAGGTTCAATTAAATTACAGTCTCTAAAAGTTTCTTATTTAAAAACTTTCCCATAATTGTTTAAATAAAACTTTACTGTATATCACATCTATATTAACTCTCCAATCTATCTTTCAAGAATTAACAAACTTTTAACGACTGCATATGACATTCAATGACATTTTATAAAGTAGCACACAATTACCAGCAATAATGCAAGAAAAATTATGTATGGTAACCTAACAACCTCCATTGCTAACGAGTAGAATGTTGTTAGGCTGCCTGTGTAACCTATTCCAACTGGGAGACTTCTGAGAAGGAAAGAGGTTATTACATTGATGACACAGATATTAATAGTACATGTTATTCTAAAGTTTATTTATTAAATTTTTATCAAAAGGAAACATCTGAACAAGTTTTCTTAGTTGCGTTGTCTGACAGTAGAAATCTAAATATATAAAAGTTGATAATGCCTTAATAATATGGAGCTTGCCGAATACTTCCCCTGGTTTCTTATAATTACCTTGTGAAATTAATTAGTGTAACTTCATTGATGTAGTTGGAGGTATCAAGAGTAAGTTTTGACGACTAAATTTATCCTAACCTTTCCTATTGTGCCTTTGGTGCATGAAATCATAGGCACCAATACTTATATACATGCTACAAATTATATTTTATTGCACAGTTAGAAATACAAATGATTTCTCTAGATTCCATGTTGTAGCATGGAATCAGAACAAAGACCACACTTAAATTCCTGGAAATTCCCTTGAGCATTTTGAGAGAGCATTATGCAATACAATACACTTATCTTCTGAATCTTGAATATCATTACCTAGTAATATTATGCTTGGATTAGAGAATACCTTTTGGTTTTACATAGAAAAACTTGTGAGTCCAAAGATCCTTTGGCTTAGTACAGGGTGAGCGTGTCATATAAACTATTATCCATTATTTTCCCTTTCACCTACACACTGCTCAAAGCTGTGGAAAGATTCGGTTTACACTCAATGCATTTGTATAGACATTAGCAGTGCTCAGCAATATACTCTCTCTCTCCTGAGCACACAAAAAATTCTAGTTCTCAGCCCTCTTGTATTCTGATGGGGCCATGTGGCTAATCCTGGCCAGTCAAATATTAGCCACTTCCAGGCTGACACAGTAGGTAAAAAGCATGTATGAAAACATTTAATCTTTCTCTTTCCTCTGCGGCTGCAGGTCCTGAGGGAGAGGTTCCATCAGCCTGGGTCACTCAGTGACTTCATGGAGAATGTTCCTACTGATCTGCCTTGGACATGGACTGTGACCATGAAATAAACTTTTGTGATTTTTAGGTGTGACCTATCATAATATAGCAATCAAAGTCAAACTTTTATCCTACTTCTCCTGATGACTCCAATCAATGTAATATTAACACAACCATTCTTCCTCTATCAGTCTTGAAATCTTGTAATTATCCTCAATTGCTCAAATTCCTTGCTCACCCATTCAAGTCAGTTACCAGAACATATGTACTACTTTAAAGTCTTTCTGCTATTAATGTGCCTCTCCTTTCTTCTCCCATTGCTAATAGTGTAACTCCAGCCCTTTTTACTGCAAGCCGGTACCCCTACGACAGCCTACCGATGGTTCTCCGACCTCCAGAATTTTCTGCCGTTCTATACATGTTTCCAAATACACATTTCTTACTACATCAGTCTTTTATGCGGAATTTTTAAAGGGCATGTTTTTACCTACAAAAATACATTAAATTATTTAGCTTGACACTCAGGTCCCTCTATAAATTAACCCAATCCTCTTTTCCAGGTTTACTGCACATCATTTCTCATCATACACTTATGCTCAGCCAAAATTTTTGGTTATTTTAGTTGTTTTTATTTAACTGATACAATCATAGTGTTTTTTCTTTTACACTCTCTTCCTCTTCCTTCCATTCCTTCCAAATTGAGCAGCTGTCTGGAGCGCAGCCTTTTGAAAATTTTAAATGACAACTTTTCTCAATATTGTTAGGGTTTCTAAGGACAGAGACTAATATTTAATCTTCCTTTATTCCACAAATTTCCTAGTTCATTATCAAGGAGCTTAAGCTTGCTTATTTACACAATCTAGAGAAGTGGTTCTCAACCTTCCTAATGCCACAACCCTTTAATACAGTTCCTCATACTGTGGTGACCCCCAACCATAAAATTACTTTCATTGCTACTTCATAACTGTAATTTTGCTACTGTTATGAATTGTAATGTAAATATCTGATATGCAGGATGTATTTTCATTGTTACAAGTTGAACATAATTAAAGCATAGTGATTAATCACAAAAACAATATGTAATTATATATCTGTTTCCCGATGTCTTAGGCAACCTCTGTGAAAGGGTCGTTCGACCCCCAAAGGGGTCGCGACCCACAGGTTGAGAACCGCTGATCTAGAGAAAGTTAGGCTAGTTGAGCAGTTCCCTTCTTTGGTCTTTAAATTGTCCTGGCTTAGAGTTTAACAGTTCTTATCTTCTGAAAATAACACTTAACCACCTGCATCTTTGGTTGACAGTGCACTAAGCAAGTGTGCCATCTAAACATATTATATAGATTATGGAAAAAGCAAACACCTAACAGTTTATTGTAGGGATGTTTGGCCATATACATTTTCAGTATACCAGAACATATTAATTACAGGGTTTTTTTTGCCTTGATTTGAGTTACTAAACCCTTACAAAATGAATACCATCTCCAAATAAATTAAAGATAGTATTACACAATTAAATATTTAAATTTCACAAAATAATTATAGAAATAAAATCGTATATTTCCACAATAAGTGAGATTAAGTAAATCCCATTTTTAAAATACAGTTTTCTGGTGGAGTAGGTCGTATTTCTCAATTTATTAGAAATGTATTTTTTATTTAAAAAATTTAAAATATACTTCCATTACTCTCCTTTCCCCTTATTATTGATTTAGACTATACATTGAATTTCATAACCAAATTTCATAAATAAAATTTAAATCTATTCTTATTCATAAACTTTGAAAATTATTTAATTATTGATCACTTTTATAAAAACATAGTAGTATACATTGGGCATTCCTCTTAATGCTGTTCTTTAACCTACATTATTTGGAAAATATTTATGCTGGCTGAAATATCTCTGCTTTGAAACATTTATTCAGAGTACAGAATTATCTATCAAAGAAAATATTGAGTGATAGTCCTTTGGCATTTCCAACAGAAGAACAGACACACAGTACATTAGTAATTCATTCATGATGTTCAAACATTTTTTGATAATTAATATTGAGAGTTTCTATCAATCAGGAGAAAAATGGTCTAAGTATGTGTGCTAAGTAAATTTATCAATTTAAGAGACAAACAGAAGCTAATATTTTACTTCTTAACAGCTAAATGTTTTTTCTGTGAGGCAATGTGTGAATTAGTAAAATAGCTATACCAGTTGTTTTATAATTGATATTCATAAGGATATACACTGTCAAACTTTATATTGTCTGGAATTAAGGCAATTCTCAATAATTTCTTAAAAAATTAAATTCTACAGTGGTGGTTATTTATATAGCAGCTAATTTTTTGCTCTGGGAACTCCCAGATTTTTTAGCACACTGGCTGCTTTGCTCCAATATCTAAACACCTACAGTTAGAATTCTGTAAAAAGATCAGGTGATAATAAGAATACAAATATATGCTTTACATATTACAAGGTAGATCACAAGCCTTTTGTGGTGGATAGGCCCAGGCATTATTCTTTAGCTAAATAATAGAAAGTATCTATTATGAGTCTATGAAAGGTTATATTATACAGTTTTGGGGAAATACCAATATATGCTTTTGGGTATCTACAAAATCCTACTGCTGCTTACCTGATAACTATTTAAAGGGGCTTTTCATTATACCTGTACAATGTCATTTTTTCTGCTGCTAATAAATCACTGGTTACAAGGTCCAGTAGAAAATTCCAGGGTGCTTCCAAGGGCCCTTGAGCATCTACTAATGGCGTGAAATACTTGTACACCTATGCTGGCAGATTCTTTAAAACTTGCAGTCAAATTCTTCATCTCTTCTTAGTTATATAGAAGGTGTCAAATCTGATTATTTCAAACGTGTTATTTCTTTAAGAAGACAGTGAAGAAATGCTTATGAAGCGAAGAAATAAACTACTGAATGGACAAGAGATTTTAATTTTGATGTATCATTATTGATCTGAAGTCTTTGTCTAGAAAAATATCAGAAACATACATTCCTCCATGCAGAGGTTGTAGAAAACCCTT
Source organism: Furipterus horrens (assembly GCF_987537825.1). Classification (NCBI taxonomy): domain Eukaryota; kingdom Metazoa; phylum Chordata; class Mammalia; order Chiroptera; family Furipteridae; genus Furipterus; species Furipterus horrens. The sequence continues at coordinate 32,237,690 of NW_028327174.1, forward strand.
CTCTTTCTCAAAGGAGGAAACCACCATTTTGCTATTGGTAACAGCGCAACTGAAGATGGGAGATTTGTATTTGTTCCCCAGCAACACCCCTTGGAAGGACTAGGGGAGAGCTGATGAGATCTTAGCCACCTCATTAGTGCCATGTGGTAGGAAGGCTGTGCAACCTTGAAGTCATGTGGTCTTGGGTGACTATGGTCAAGTTACTCTGAGCCTCTGTGTCCCCACGTGTGACATGTAAAGAATAATAAATCACTCAGAGATTGGCTGTGAAGATAAAAAGAAATCATGTCAGAGAAAAAAAATAGCTAGGATTTTGGCTGCAAATCTGCCCAGCAACAAATGCTGCTCCCTTTTCTTTCCATTTGTAGGGGAAGCCTCTTCTTTTTCTCTACAAAACATTTCCCACAAGGGCCACCTTGCCACAGCAGAATGACATTGGCCACACTTTCTAAAGGGGAGGTACCTGTGCACTATAGTGTTAAGGAAAGTGCTTGAGGGAGAATTTAATTTTTTTGAATGATAGATACTTTATTTTACATCTGGATCCTTATCTATTCATCCATCTCAGCTTGTTCACAGCATGATTTAACTGATATTTATTAATTGTTAAGTACCTGCTACCTTCCATTTAGAGCTACATTTATGACATGTGCACTATATGCCAGGTGCTATTTTAAGCTCATTTACATGTATTATCTGAGTTAATCCTTCTAAAGCAATAGGAAATAAATATTACTTCCAGTTACAAAATTAGTAAGTCCTGGGTACATAAAGTGCACCAAGATGACTGTAGTTAACAATACTGAATTGTATATTAAAAATTGCTAATAGAGTAGATTGTAAAAGTTCTCATCACAAAGAAAAAGCATTTGTAACCACGTGTGGTGATGGATGTCAATTATATATCTTGTGGTGATCACTTCTCAATATGATACATACAAGTTCTGTTCAGAAGGTATCCAGCCATGTAATATAAAAAATGGAGACATTTATTGAAGAAGATACAAGATACAAGAAACATTGTACATAGGACAATGACAGCTCAGTCCCCCTCAAAGTAAGTACCTTGGGACCTCACATAGTTCTCCCAGTCACCACCAGTTGCCCCGTAATATTTTCCTGAATCTCATTGATGGTCTAAAATATCATCCGTTTCAAAGGTGATTTTAGTTTTGGGAAAAGCTAAAAGTCACAGGGTGCCAAATCTAGGCTGTAGGGGGGCTGAATCCCCTGGGTGACTTGATGTTTCACCAAAAAACTGCATGAGATGTGATGCATGAGTGGTGCGTTGTCATCATGAAGCTGCCAGTCACCAGTTGCCCATAGCTGTGGCCTTCTGAGTCATGCAAATAGTTTCCATAGAGGAATGTTCAATATTGACAAAAAATTCGATGCAGATTCGTTGCTCTACTCTCTTGGTCATTTTAAATGCAATGGCCACACAGTACACATGTTTACTCTGTGGCGTCTCCCATCCCCAATAACTAGTACAGTGACATCATCACTGTTCACACATGCACAATCCAGTCCACTCTCCTTGGCTGCCAGGTTACATCCATGTCACACAAATGGTCTTCATTATATTAACAATGGCTGGACCTTTTGCATATAGACCTCATATATTGAGTGCATTATGTTGTACACTTGAAACTATATTATGCTATATGTCAATTACATCTCAATTAAAAATGTGATTACTAGTTTCGGCCAAGATGGAGGTGTAGACAGACATGCTGCATCTCCCTCCACAACTAAGAAGGAATAAAACTACTTCAAAACTAGAAACAGTCAGAAGTTCCAGAAAATCAAACTGCATGGAAGTCCAGCAAACAAAGATATAAAGAAGAAATACTCATCCAGACAGGTCAGAGGGGCGGAACCGGGGCAGAGAGGACATGGTATGGTGGTGGCAGCAGCGGCAACAGTGGCAGGCCAGCAGAAAGCACAGTTACATGTTTTAAAAAGTCAGGAGGGACACCTGAGGAGCATTCCCAGCTCCTCACTGGACCTCGAAGCTCATGGTCTCAGCACCAGGGAAAATCAAGCCTCATTGCTTCTGACTGTGCAGACCAGTGGGGGTTGGGGTGGAGGCAGAAACTTCCAGTCTCTCAGCAGAGTCCACTTCTTTAAAGGACCCCCATAGACCTAGAACATCCGCAGACCCACCAACTCTGGGAACGATGGCCAGGGCAGCAGCTAGAGGGGCGCCAGTCCGGTGCAGAAGTGGGAGAGGTGCCTGGAAAAGGGGCCAGTGCTGGGCAAGTGGCATTGTTCCTTCTCAGACCCCTCCCCCACATACAGCATCACAACGTGGTGAAACAGGTCGCTCGTTACTGACAAATACCTAAGGCTCCACCCCTTACAATGTAGTAGGAGCAACATCTCTACCTTGGACATGGAAGCCAACAAACACAGGAGACTTCCAGCCAAGATGGAGGCCTACACTAACACACTCTATCTCACTCCACAACTAAGAAGGAATACAACTACCGCAAAACCAGAAATAACCAGAAGTTCTAGAAAATAAATGGAAATCCAATGTATAAAGTTATAAAGAAGTGGTGCTCATCCAGACAGGTGGGAAGGGTGAAGCTGAAGAGGAGAGTTCAAGCTGTGCTGTTCACAGCAGCAGCAGCAACAGAGGCAGGACAGTGGTAAGCACAGACACCCGTATTTAGGGGGAGGCGAGAAGCACCTGGGGAGCACCCTCATCTGCAGACCAGACCCATCAGTTTGCAATTCCAAAGCTGGGGAAAGCAGACCTCCATTGCCTTGGACTGTGAGGCCTGGAGCAGATGGAGATGGAGGAGGGGGCTCCTAGTCTTTCAGCGGAGAGTGAACAGCAGGAATCCATCTTGGACCCCCACCCCCGCAGAAAACACCACAGCGTGGTGAGACGGTCACCTGGTTGTGATAAGTGCACGGGGTCCCGTCCCCTATAGCATAGGAGGTGTGACAGCCCTGCCCAGGAAGCAAAGGTAAACACAAAATGGGCAGGATGGCACAGATCATGATAGAGATCCCAGTGACACAGCTGACCAGACAGCAAATATCTAATCTAATGGCTCATCAAATAGGAAATCTTTCTGAGGCTCAGTTCAGAGCTTTGGTTATAAAAATGCTTACAGACCTGACAGCAGATATTAAACAAGACGGGGAAGGAATGAAGGCTAGTCCTGCTGAAATGAACAAAAACATATATGAGACAAGTGGTGAGGGCAAGAAAACCAGGGATCAAATCGACAAATCAGAACATAGGGAAGGAACAGTAAACCAGTGCAGAGAGAGGAAACAAAAAGTGAGGAAACTTATTGGACAGCTATAAGCAGGCCAACATCCGAATCATAGGGCTGCCAGAAGGTGAAGAAGAAGAACTAGAAATGGAAAAATTATGTGAAAAAATAATGAAGCAGAACTTCCCTAACTTGGGGAAGGAAATGACCTTACAGGTCCAGGAAGCACAGAGAGTTCCAAAAACACTGGACCCAGGGAGAACCACACCAAGATACATTATAATAAAAATGTCAAAAAATTAAGGATAAAGAGAGAATCTTAAAAACAGCAAGAGAGAAGAGAATTACATACAAATGGGTCCCAATAAGACTATCAGCTGATTTCTCAAAAGAAACTCTGCAGGCAAGAAGGGGCTGGCAAGAAATACTCAAAGTAATGAAAATCAAAAACCTACAACCCTGAGTGCTCTCTCCAGCGAAGCTGTCATTCAGAATAGAAGGGCAGAGAAAGTGCTTCCAGGACAAAGTAAAACTGAAGGCATTCATCAAATCCAAACCGCTGTTACATGAAATGTTAAAGGGACTTCTTTAGGAGAAGGAGGATCAAAACTATGAACATTAAAATGAAAACTGTATCACAACAACCAACAACAGAAGCTAGGGAATTGAAACAAAGGCAGACTAAGCAGGAAACGAGAGTGGGAAAAGAATTATATGTATGGGGAACATATCGAGGGCAGGTCAATAGAGAGGGGGAATGGGGGAAAGGGAGGGAGATAGTACAGGAATTAAGAAGCATAGTAGGAGGGAGTGGAGTAAATAGGAAGATGTTGAGAAGAACTATATACACAACCAATGGGCATGGACTAGGGGGGGACAATTGGAGGGAGGGGGGTCACTGGGTGGAGGGGAACAAAGGGAAAAGAAATTGAGACAACTGTAATAGCATAAACAATAAAGCATATTAAAAATAAATAAATAACACAAAAAGAAACTAAAAAAAAAAAAATGTGATTACTATCCCAATGTTACATGTAAAGAAACTAAGGTTGTTTAACATTGGGCAAATCATTTCACCTTCTAATTCCTCAGTTTATACCAAGTAAAAACCAAGTCCCATGTTGAAGCCACAACATTATACTAAATATTCATCATTTCATAGGTTTGCTGAGCACTTACTCTATGACAGACACTGTTCAAAGTGGTTGGGATGCCTCAATAAATCATACAGACAAAATTTCCCATCCTCATAGAATTTACATTTTAGCTTTGGGGTGGTTGTGGGCACCAGAGCAAAAAGTATTGTCTGAGTACCACCTATATGTGTGTGTGTGTGTGTGTATACAGAGAAGGAAAACTCTGACTCCAAAAAACCTCCGCTGCCTTGCGGCATACCTCTTCAGGGGAAGAAAGGCTAAGGGAGTAAACCCCGACAGAAAATCCGGAGCCGGAGTCCCTAAGGCGGTTTGACGTTGTAGTCAACACCGGCAACTCCTGCGGCGCACCTGAAGCCAAGCTGTATTGACTCCGTCTTTCCCTTGGACCCTTCAGCTGCGAAGAGAGGGGGGGTCTGCTGCATGGGCAACAGCAGACCCTCCATATCACCCTGCCCAGGCTCTGTAGCTTCAACTTCACTGGAGAGGACACTCCAGCGTCATCGCAAGATGTCGATTCAACACGGGAGGAGACAGATACCGTGTCACTCCGAGTCGGACTGCACAGCCATTCTCGGCGGTGCAGATAGACTCTTAAGAAGCTACACCATCGTCTCTCGAGACGGACGGCTGCCGACGACGACGTGTGTGTATAATGTGTGTATATATATATAATGTGTATATATATAATGTGTATGTATATATATATGAATATATATTTGTTAATCTTTACAAAACCCTGTGAGGCAGGTATACCATATACTGTTAGAAACTAAGGAGTAAAACATGAACTAATTATAAAAATTTAATTTTGTAAAAACAGATACGAATGACAGGGATTTCTTTGCTTTCTCAAACAGCCACATATTTCAAAATAAAGAGGTTATATCTTTAAAAGAAAATAAGCCACTTTGTCTAAGATCACAGGTAATAGCTGTTGTTCTAAGAATAGAACCCAGGTTTATCAGACTCCAAAATGCAGACAATTTCTCTACATTATGCCCAAACAAAAATATTTTTCTTCTATTGTGTCCTGTGGTTTATTTTACATAAGACTCTGTCAAATCAGTTTGTCTTGGAACTGGACAAACAGGTCAGGCCAAAGAATAATAGGATAAAAAAATATTTTTTCAATATATAAAGAATTTGTTTGATGTTGAGTATAACAGTCTTTGCCCAGTATGAGATAGTTTTGCTTTGTTTTATTTTGTTTTATAAGGTTTCAACTGAAAGAAAATTTGAAAAATCTAATACACTTATTAAATATTTCTTATACTGAAAGATTGTAGGTAGCTCCTCTTTATTCTGTCCCTTCCAAATCCAGTTGAGATGTTCAAATTGGATTTCTATTAAAACTTCTATTTCTTTGTTCTGTAACATCTAAGAAAATTTTCTTTATGGTAAAATAAAAACTCTCCTGAGTGAATAGATCTATATCCAGCAGCCTCCCTAAAGGTCCTTGCCATGGGACTTCAGATTACATTTTCATCTACATTTCTACTCCTTCCTTTTGTACATTAACCTTTCACATATTTCACACCTCACACTTGTGCACCTCCATACCTTGGCCCATACAATTTGCTTACCTTGCAACATCCTTCTCTCACCCTCTGAGAGTCTATACCCATGTTCTCAAATGCCACACTTCCAAGGAAACTTTCATGATCCTTTCATCTAACCTCTGAATTTACACAGACTCTTCTGATTTCAATTTACTCAGATATTTACTCAATCACTCAACAAATATTTATCAAGCTCACTTTTGTATTTGATGTTATTTTAGTGGTTGGGTTTTGAGAATACCTTTAAATACTTGATGGATCCTAGTATTTTGGGTGTTACTTCCTTACCTAGTCTGAAAAGTATCTAAGGACAAGGATGTATGCGTCATCTCTATAATCCCCACAATATTTAAGCCCATTACTTGCGCATAACAGGTGCTCAATAAATTCTGTTTAAATAAATGTATCTTATGAGTAATGAATAACCAAATAAATAAACAAGTAAATGTTAATATAAAGTTATGGTTTAATTGCTCCCTTTGTAAAACAGATAATAATTGTAAGGTTCTATTAAACTTATTAATTTACTAAAGAGTAGGAATAAAAGTTGCAAAGTACCTGACACATCTTTGGTATTCAATCAGTAGTAGCTATTATTGCCACAGTAACTGTGTACAAACAAAGGAATAATCTGGTATAACAGTGGGTACTTTTGTTATTAATAGCAAGTAAATAGGATTGAGAAAGAAAGGGAAAAGAAAGAGAAAGATAGGCAACACAAGTGGGCTCAAAACAATGTGGAAAAAAGTTCGAAGAAACAAAAAGAGAAATAGAATATTGAAAAGAATCTACTTAAATTCTAAATAGGATTTGTATCACTATATGTCTTTCCTGCTCCAATAGTCAATGATGCAAAAACATGTCTTGCACAATCGCTTATAGAATTACAAGATTTTGATGGACAAAAAGTTCAAAAAAAGGGAACTAGAATAATGAAAACAATCTACCCAAATCCTAAATAGGATTCATATCATCATATATCTATCCTACTCCAATGACCAATGATGTAAAGACACTTGTCTTGCACAGTCGCTTCTAGAATTACAAGATTTTGAGAGAACCACACAAGAAGCAGGTTCAAAAAAATCCACCTCTTCCCTATTGGAACATTCCTTTTGTTACTTAGAACAAAGGTTACAATCAGTAAGAAATGGCACATAAATCCTAGAAAGGAAATAATAAACAATTTAGAAACAGAATACCTGGTAGAGTTTACCTGGGTTGTAAGTAGATTAGAAGAGTGAGAACAAATTCTAAAATTCTGAAAGAATAGAATTTAAGTAGCTACAAATGTTACCACACCTATAGCAAACTATATATTAATAAATTTAATACTTTTACAATTCAATACTTGCTAAAATTTTGGACAGTCTTATAAAAAAGAAAATTAATTTTATCAAAAAATTGTAGATTTAAATTTTTTAAATCTATCTTTACAGGTATAATGTCCTGATTATCCTATAAATCTGTGCATATGGGATCTGGGTAATTGAAATGCTGAAATAGTTAGGATAAGCTTACGTGAAGGCTAGGACGCTGTAGTCCCACACACAGCTATCACTTTGAATAAACTGTCTTCTGGTGTGGTATGATAATCACTTCGTTTTATTGAATGCATTCCTCTACTTTGGGGAATATAAATTATCTGAACAAGCAACAGACAGATCTGAGCAGAACCCCTGTCCAAATTAAGCCCCTTCACTTTCTATCATTGAAAATACACTCTTTTGCATTTTAAGAGGTTTTTAGTTCAAGAGTTCCTCATTAAAAAAGAAAAATCCCTCTTGAAGGGGAACTCCTTATCATTATCAACTAATAACCTAGTTGAAGTTAGTTAATCGCTAACTAAGAACAGAACCCTAGGAGAATGGAATAAGCACCTGGAAGCAAGAAAAAATGGTGAAGGAACGGGAAGGGTAAGCAATAAAGAAAAGGAAAAGGAGATGGCGTAGAGGGGAAAGATACAAAGGAGTCCTGGGAACCTTAAAATTTCTCTAGTTGGGCTTTGGAACCTTCATACATTTGCAACCATTTTCCTGCACACAGTTCGGCATGACCTGAATTTAAAGCACCAATCCCACTCTGGTTGTAAACATCCTAAGTGTTAACCTGGGTCGGCACGGTAGAGAACGCTGGCGGGTCAAAGCAGGGCAAAGTGCAAAAACAGTAGCAGCTATTTGTTTCTCTGAGGCTTCATCGGGCTTCCTCAGACTGCTGGGTCCTGGGAACCCTCTTTGTTCTGTCTGGAGCCCTTCTGCAGAAAGGCCACTGGAAAATGAAGGAGGCTATGGAACAGAGTCCCAGGAAATTCAACTCAGTTTTTGGAAATTGATTTGAATTTGAGTTTATAATTAGTATCTGTCTATACCAGGAGGTAATGTCTAAGTGTAATCACTTTCATAAATTAATCATTTAAAAGATTTCGTATTATAATTCTGAAGATCAAAAATCAATAGGGGCACTGATAGCCACTATAGTAGGACCACTGGTATAGCGGGGAAAAAACAGGGTTTTCGGAAACAGGCAGACCTTTATTAGGATTTTGGCTCTTTTTCAAAACTTTGCATCCATTTCTTAACTTATTTTAGCCTCAGTTCTCTCCTTAATGTGTGGAAAAATATCTGTTTTGCAATGATACAAGGATAGAGATAATACATGAAAAGCACTTAGTATATTATAATACCTGGCAATACAACACTTAGAACATTTTAGCTGTGATTATTAACTAAAATACTAGAATATAGCATTGACCAAAGCATAATGTGTTTTAAAAAATTCACATTTGGCCTCACCATGATTCTAAGACTTCTGAATTTTTTAAAAAGTAAAAAATATACCCATAGAACAAGATGTTTAGGAGACTCTAATAGCTACAACTGGTAAAATACTGCAAGTGTAAAATTTGTCTTCTAGAGCAGGGGTTCCCAACACCTGGGCAGCCTGTTAGGAACTGGACCGCACAGCGGCAGGTGAGCTTGGGAGGAGAGAGCAGGAGAGAGCAAGCTTTGCTGCGTTAACCCCTGAGCTCCGCCTCCTGCCTCCCTTTCCCCTCCCCCTTATGTGAAAAAAAATCGTCTTCCATGAAACTGATCCCTGGTGCCAAAAAGGTTGCGGACCTCTGTTCTAGAGTGTATTTAAATGTATTGGGTTGGCCAAACAGTTCATTTGGTTTTCTCTTTAAGAAGGCTCTAGTAGTGCTTAGCTGTCTTTAACTTCGTTTGAAACAATTTTCTTAGATTGTATGTGACAGCTGTCATATCAGCGTGCATTTAAAAAGAAACATCAAAATTGGTGAATTTTTGTGTAGCCATTTTCATATTGAAGATGGAAGAAAATGCTCAACATTTTCTGCACATTATGCTTTATTACTTCGAGAAAGGTAAGAACACAACTGAAAGGCAGAAAAGGTGTGTGCAGTGTATGGAGAAGGTGCTGGGACTGATTAAACGTGTCAAAAGTGGTTTGCGAAGTTTTGTGCTGGGGGTATCTTGCTGGACGATGCTTCATGGTCAGGTAGACCAGTGAAGTTGATAGTGATCAAATTGAGATGTTAATTGAGAACGATCAACGTTATACTACACAAGAGATAGCCGACGTACTCAAAATATCCAAATCAATAAAGTTATTGGTGAAAATGAAAAATGTGTCTTATTTTACGGAAAAAACTAAATGATCATTTGGCCAACCCTCTTCACTTTTATCATGGCAAACATCATCACACAACAATCTAATGAAAGTTTACATGTTGCTGTTTTAAGATATAATGTGCTGAGGCTCTTCAATAGCCTTTGAATCTCACACATGTTGCCCTTTTGGTAATTAGACTTTAGGAGCTAAATTACCTAGAATGAAAAATGCACAACTGCATCACCAAAAATTGAGCTTGGTCACTGTGACCAGTAATTTGAGGTAAACTGTTTTCCATCTATAATACAGAAAGGCATCAGAAATTATTACTTACATCTCTAAAATAGTTATAATTATTATAGTTACATTTTACTATATGCTTTTATCTGAAACTTTGCCTCAGAAAAGCTTAGATATTATTAACATCTACACACTTTTCTTTCTAGCTCTTTCCAGAAACCTATTTTTGAAACCTAATTTGGCCTAAAGAAATACCCACAAATGTGACCATAATTTCCAGATACAGGTGAGACTTATTAACAGGCTGAGATTCTTTATTATCTTAGGAGATCAGCAAATGATCAGTGTCCCCACTGGAAAATGTAAACTTGAAATAAAATCTACCCTCTGCTCTCTTTTGTTCCATGTAAATATGACAAAAGATAGTATAGCAAAATTAAAAATATGTCCACTACTCAAGTGTATAATTATGACATTGTAGTTTTGTTATCAGGGGGAGTTGTTATGGTGTTATGAGGAAAATAATTTCCTGACACTCACATGAGAGGATGGGGTTCCATGGTAAACTTTATTGATGATGTGAAATGAAGGGGGTTCCCCGCCTGACTTCCCAATGTCCCATCTTTGTCCAGCTCACCATGGAGAAGATCCAGTCCTGTCTTCAGTAGGGCCAGAATAAAGACCACTGCCCAGAGTTTCTGCTCCTTATTAAAACTTAGTACTTCGGAGCCCACGCCATCTACTGCAGGCCCCGGGAGCTGCAGCACCCACAATTTCACATGCTCCTGGGCGAGACAGAATGTGTGAATGGACTGGATGACTGGGGTGTGAAGCTGTAGCTTCCTGGTGAAGCCAAAATGTTTGTGCTTCCCAGTTTATTAAGCTCAATATCTAATTCCCTTTGCTTCCCTTTCCTTTATCAATAATTAGCTATATACCAATGGTAACAGTTTGTACTCAATTTAGATATTTGGTAGTCCTACCAATTAGCCCCATTCATCCTGGATTTTAACACCGAGGTCTATAGCATAAAACAACAGGATTACAAAAACCACAAATGACATGTGTGACTAGAAAATGAAGAAGAAAATCAAACCCACGCATAAATAAAATAAATAAAATGGATAGGAAAAGAAACCAGACTTTTTCAAAATTAGGTGCCTCCTGCAGCATTTTCATAGTCTTATTTCATATACTCTTTTTTCATTTTAGAGTGTAAATAAAATTTAGACTATTTCACTTGATTACCATGTTCTAGTCTCATAATGGATGAATTCACAGATTGCTGCTGTCAAAAATATTCTAATTTGTAAAACAAAAATGTTGGTGAACCAACCCAATGTAGGACTCAGTCTATATTCTATTCTTTTCCCATATTACCAACACTTACATCATATATTTGAAGGACATTTTGGAAAACTCAAGCTCTTGTAGCTGCATCCCAATTAATTCTCACTTTTAAACCCCAAAACCCTAAATAAATCTGATGCTGTGGGGACTGCCAAGGGGCCATCTAGGTAGATTTCATTAGACTTCCTAGAATTGACATGAGCAGGCAATATCTATATCTTCTCCATCTGGATCCTAAAAAGGTTAGACATCAACAGGGCATATAATAAAAAATAAGATAAATAATGTAAAGTATTTGTCAGAGAGCCTGACGTATTGCAAAAATTTCAATAATTGGTAGCTCCTGTTGCCTCTATTGCTAGACAAAGTAACTGAAAAGTTGCCAGGCTTAAGCTTCATTTCATCTTTGTTCTGCCTCTAAGTACTTAAGACATTTTCTTTCTGTCCTCATTTCAAATATGAAACATGTAATTTTATTTATTTCTTGTCTTACAAGAAATAAATGGCCATTTTGAAGGTGTAAAATGCTATATAAATTTCTGCATTCATTATCATACTTCTTCGATAGAATAGCCCAAATTCGATTCACATATTTTGACTGTCCTTATCAATTTCCTTTCTGTGGAGCTGGTGTGAGGAAAGAATATAAAAAAACGGGGTAACTTTAATCAAGCTGATAAACTTATAAACATTATGAAGGCTGAAGCATGAGGAAACAATTCTATTCTTGCCCTAGCTTTCCTGGGAACAAAATTTTCTAAACCTTACAGTCTTGGTCAATGCTTGGGTATATATCAGTTTGTTGTGTGTCAGAGTGCCTGGACCTACACCAGGCCGCCAGATAACCTTCTGACTGACCCCTGAAGGATTCACATATCCAGGCCCCATGATATTCATCTAACATCCATCTTCTAGAACATCAGGCATAACCAGATCTCCTTCCATCCATCTTCCAAACCACCTGGAATTCAACATCCAGAACATCTGACATCTGATTGATAACTGTCTTGGACTAATCCTAAATTTAAGAATTCAAGACTGATAATTCTGTTAATTTTTCTTTCTTCTTTGGAACACATTCAGTTTTTTGCCTAACTGTGTTCCCATCTTGCAAATCCTAAGACCCTTGATTAAATTATCATTTATTTCTAGCCAAAGCTTCCAAAATTCTTTTTGAGTTTATTCAAAGATGACATGCCTCTAAAGCTCAATCTATTCTCATGTTTCAAAAGATGTCTCCAGGTTAAATGGCAATTATGTGTAGAAAATATTTAAGTAAAAAATATTATGTATATGTAAAAAAGTGTTTAAGTAGTAAAACCAGCAACAATATACTGAAATGAAGGGAGGACTGCAGGAAGGCAAAATTATAATCTTGGTGTTTTTCTGAAGAGAAGGCCAATGTTTACTGAAAGGGATGTGTTGCTAAAAAAGACATTAAAATCAAAATAATCTAACCTTGTGCTCAGAAGCAATATTTACATTACAAATGGATGGCAGGTGCAAGTGCCTTAAACAAATATGAGGTACTTGGTGATATCAGAAAACATCCTTATTCTTCTCCCTCCTTTTCTGGAACCAGTTTTTTTCCTGACACTAAATGGAATCTCAAACAGGTCCCACAGAAAAAGGTTTAGTTCTGGATTAATATATCTAATTCACTTTGAACTTCATTTAAATTAAAACTTCTTTACCACCTTTGGGAGAGTCCATGTTTTTCTCTATTTTCTTGCCTACTTTTTCCTGACCTCTCCCTGATCCCACACACCCATTTCTTCCCCCAGAGCTGAACACACTACTTCTGTCTCCTTCAAAATCCAAAATCGAAACTTGTGAGGGAGGAGTTATGGAGACAGAAAATGTCATCCTCGCCTCCTTTAGCAAGGACAAGTATTTAAAACTGACTCTCATGGCCACTTTTGTGGATTTGTGGTGATCCTATCCTCCCACCGTGACCTGTCACCAACAGTGTCCTTAGCAGGGTAAATGCACCATGCACCTCATCTGACTAGTCACATGAAATTTCTCCTTCAAATTCAGATATGCAGCATACACTTCTAGCCTCTTTCTACTGAGGTCTCAACTCTGCTCCATGTACCAATTACTCCATAACCAATACAACCCCAGACTAGCTCTGGTGACCCGCCACTGACTCGGGTGCCAAGACTTTTAAAATAGATCCCTCTCTTTCTTCTGCCTCCCCACAGCCTTTATCTATTAGACTTCTTAAGCAGGAGTTGTACATTGATCCACTGTGTCCTCCAAACTGCAGAGGACAAATATAGCACACTATGAGAAAACTTAAAGCCATGCTCACTAGGCTGGAGGTCAGGAGAAAGAACACTTCATCCTGCTCTGAAATTGAAAAAGATTGTAGGTACCTGCCATACTGTCACAAGAGACACTAAACCTTCTGTAACACTAAACTGCTTAAAACAGCAAATCATGGGGAAAAAATAGACAACTAAGTCACTGTTACAAAACTGAGCCCATAACTAGACACAGTATAAATGAAAATGTAATATATGTTAAGTATGTCAATAATTGTTCATCAGAAAAAATATACGTACTTAAAAAATGTTCTTAGTATCATAAGATCTCCATCTGGAAGGAAAATAGAGTGATAGCCCTGTCTAAAAACATACTTGAAAATAAAAAGATCATTGGGCTAAAGAATTTAATGTATAAAATAATAACATTTTTAAAAATTAAGAAAATGTTATGGTCAGAAAAAAACTTGAAAAAGAGAAAAAAAAGGAACTATAATGGAAAAAATTACAGTTGATTTCATAATACTAATTACACAAAAGCAAAAAAAAGCATAAATAAGGTTTAAAAAGACATGGAAAAATGTTTGAAATATATATAAGAGGCAGGGGTTTATATTTCTAATGTAAATAAAAAACTACAAATTGATTTTTTTTAAAGTAGGTATGAACTAGGTTTAATAAAAGAGGACATGCAAATGGACAGAAAGATTTATAAAAATAATTTTATAAAAGATGCTAATTCTCACTAATAGCCAAGGATATGCAATTCAAAACAACATAATAACCTTGATTTTTCATATAATAAATTACCAAGATGATTTTTCAAATAATAAATTACCAAGATTTTAAAAGATTTATACAATCCAATGGAATAGAGAAATGGTGGGGTAGTGAATGGCAGTACACATTTTTCTGTTTGTAATTTCACTTTTGGTAATTCATTCTATAGAAATGGAAATATTTCTTTTAAAAGATATATAGGCCAAGAATAATATAGATACACTTCCTGGTCTAGAGGAATGTGCATAGTACACTGTTATATGAACACAGCAACAAGTCAAATCATGTATATAATGATCATCCCATTTATGTAAATAAAACTAGAGGAAGCAGCATCTATATATAAAAACATATAATTATGTTTTATATATTATTTTACATGAACATAGATAAAATATAAAAAGAAATGTACCAAATTGACTTCTTACAATCTGTGTTATTTGGCCTTTAAAAATTAACTTTGACGTGGGGGAGAGAAATTAGGGGAAAAGGGGACAACTGTAATTGAAAAACCAAAAAAAAAAAATTAACTTTGTCATTTTTGAATTTTGAAAGGAAACTCCAATGGGCTATGTGTGTGTGTGTGTGTGTGTATGTATGTGTGTGAGCGCGCACATGCGTGCATGCTGGGATTTCAGAGGAGGGAGAAAAAAATGTGGAGAACATAGCACTTGATGAGAAACTTGAAGTACAGAGTTGGAGGAACTGGATAGACAAAGAGAGGTTTTCAGGCCATGGACAAAGTAGGAGAAAAACAGCATTATCTGGAGTCATTTAAACTTACTTCCAGTAGTCCAAACTACCTGTAACTACATATTGAAAAAAATCAAAGTATATATCCATATGCTTGTTTGTGAAAAACTGAAATTATTACTCTGACATGATCCTGCATTAAACAGAACTGTTGTCACTATCAGGAAATTATAGACAAGGTGATCAGAAAAAACTGTATTACAGTAAATGAGTTTTAAATCTCCCTTATATTTTTTCCAAGCAAAAGTGACTGAATTGCAACCCGTAATAACCCAAATAAATGAATTTTTTACCTTAGTATTCACCATCAACTTCATTTACTGCTGTCATTCACTGCTGCTTCAATACTGTAAGATCATAAGATTTTTTAAAAATTATATATTGAGTAACAAATATGAATAAATCTCTGCACACACGTGAGCTGGCATGTCTTGCTCTGAATCAGAGCTGCAAATAAAGGGATCTTTGTTTATATAAGTTTTAATCCTTTGATAAAGTTTCTTTGGCTCTGAGGATTGCATAAATCAGGTTATAGAAAAGATTAGTTTCTTGGAGCCAGAGGCTCCTTCTGGCTGGTTTAGTTTCTCTCTCTCTCTTTCTTTCTTTTTTTTTTAACAATTAACCCTTAACGTGGCTGTCCCTTGTACCATCACATCATGTTCAAAGGCTACAGAAAAACTCAATTGGTTAGTTAATGTTATTTAACTTGCTGAGCCTTAGTTTTCTCAGTCTTTTTTCTTTTGTGATTAGGAGAAGAATTAAAGACTTACTGATTTATTCACTTAGTAAACTAAGATGCTTAAACATTGAGCTTAAGTTAAAGATTCTGTGTAGCTGGATAACCTAAGAAAAGATTAGAGCAAATGGAAACAGACTTGGAAGCACAGGGTTGCTGTAGGCAGGAACATTCATTTCTTTAGGGTGGCACCAACACTTGGGGGGGAAGCACCAGCAATTTTGTACAGTGGGCTGCAGTGAGAAAACCAGTGTTTGCCAATTACTCTGCCAGTAACTTGTTAGCTGGATTTGATAAGTGAAAAATTAGAGGCCATGGCAAATATTCAGGTGGTCGTATCCAGGTGGAATTTGGGGTAGAGAGAAAATGATAGCCTGGATCGACATTTTAAAGGGAGAGACATAATATGAATGGTATGAAATATTTAAAAGCTGTGGCTTTTGAGAACCCAGATCCAGCACAGACTAGCTGCGACCTCAGACAAGTTCATTATTAGCCTTAGTGTTTCACTCTAAGCTGTAGGACAATTACAGCACTTACCTCAAGGAATTGCTGAAATTATTGTTCTTTCATTCATCAAATATCTGCTGAGTGCCTGCCTAGTCCATGCCAAATACTATTCTAGATGCAAGAAATATAATAATAAACAAAAGAGTCTAGCTCTCTACTTCATAGACTTTGTTTGTCCTGACTGAAGGAAGGGAAAAAAAATAAACAAGGTAGCATAACAAGATTAAGAGGGAAGCTTTTCCCTTTACAAGGCCTGTTTAACAAATACATTCAGAAAGCTGTGTGTGCATAATTAATAACCAAATCAGTTAAAATATTTTTCTACAATGTATTCTATCTATCCAAGATAATATTTAGTTATTCTCAGATATTATTTGTACTGCTCCTCAGCCTCTCTGGGTGAGAACTCTTTCATTGTTTTCAACTACTTAATTTTAAAGAAGGATGGACACAAAAATATCTGCGTGTCTTATTGCCTTAGGGACAAAATCTGGGAACTGCTTCAAAAGTGGGCAGGGGCTGGGGGAAGATAGTGGAGAAGAGATGCTCTGATCCCTCTTGTCACCTCACGAAAGTGGAAATAGAAATTCCAACTTTTCATTTCTCTTGAGAAGCCCCAAGAGGAAGCCACCTCCCCTAGGGAGGAAGAAACCAAGCACAGTGTTCGACCTGATAGGGCTGGTGCAGTTGGAGCAGGGTGAATGCAGGGTGAGAAGTGGACCCAGTGCAGCTGGGTGCTGAGCAGAGGCAGATCACATACTGAGCTGTAGGCACAGAAGGGAGTTAAGATTGTCTTCTATCAGAAATGGAAAGCCCTTAAAAGATGGGAGCAGGGAAATGACTTGATTAAGTTTGTGTTTCAAAAAAAAAAATTGATTCGGCTGCTGTGTAGAGAAAAGGCTGGGCATTAGAAGCAAGAGTGGAGCCAGAGCACTACTGCAAAAGTCCAGGCATGAGATCTTCAAAGGTCTGGATAGGGGTGTTGGCACCGGCAGTGGGGACATCGGCACACACTCAGAATATGTTTGGGAAATTACTGAAGAATGCCCTAATGGAAATTTTCTAGGAGCTTTTCTATAAGGCAAATATTTAGAAAACTCTGTGGCAACTCCCTGGACAAGGGCTCTCAATAGCTATGGCACCTGCTTACTTTCTCTAGTACCTTCGTTGTTCTGTTAAAGTTTTTCACAAAACTATTTCCCTGACTTTGATGAGCCGGCCCAACATACACAAATTAACTGCTACTATACAACAAATGGACTTACAACCAGGGGGAAAGGAGTTTTAAAACATTGATCACCGGCCCTTGGTCATAAACAACACACTCTTTTTGTTTGTTTATCTCTATCAGCCACCTTTTTCAATTCAGAAGCAATGCCTTTTCTTTGAATAAATTATCTACCCAAGGTCATCATCCCTCCTGCAACAGCATTGAAACACAGAGTCCTTTAAACTCTGACTGTTCCCCTGGCCCTGTTTCCAATGTTTAATGTGATTCTGTATCTTTCAGTACATCATACCACATAGAATGTTGTACCCAAAGACCAGTGCTTATGTTCCTCCACACATGGCTGGAGAATCCACCTGAGACCCTACATTGTTCACTGAAGGAGCATCCAATCTCTTCTCTGTGGGTGGAAATCCAGTGCGGTCCATATCATGCCGAAGTTACTGGGCCTATCAGTGGCCGAATAAAAGCTCTAGGTAAGCATCTGAATCCGGAAAGCTGACTTTGGTTACCTTTATAGTGTGGGGTTGTTTATTATTTTGTTGTTGTTGTTTTTGTTTGATTTTGAAAATACAGAGTACAAAACTTCAAAAAGGGAGCTTGTTATCAACTCTAAAAAATAAAATGGAAAAAAGATATATATGTCCAAAGATCTTCAAAACTATCGTTAACTATTTTCTGAATGGCTGGTAGGATAAAGCTTACTTTTGTTTTCAAACAGCTTCAAAGTTATGAATAGACAGTGGAGGTATAGACAGTTTGTAGGTCACCTCTAGAAAGACAGCTTACATTCTGAAAGCATTGATAAGTCCTGGTCCCCAAAGGAAACCAAGAAGCTTCCTTTAAACTCTTTACTGTTTGCTTTCCTTCAAGTCTTCATCTCAAACTGGCAACTCTGGAGAGAGCTTTATTTGATAATAATTCCATTGTAAAGATTGTAGTCTGGATCATAGAGTTTTGTTTCTTCTCACAATAGAGTATGTGGCACATTTTGGGGACAGCATTAACTTTAAGGTCTGGCCTCAATATCATCTCACCATACTGGCAAGCATGTTGTATTGATATCCCCTCACTGTCCTATAAAAGACTAATCATTGGATGGATAGTATAGAACTGGGTTCAACAAACTATGTTTGGGGCCAAAACTAAAAAGCAGTTCACTTAAGCCTTTAAAAAAGGAATTTTCATCTTCTGCCCTCCACATCAATAGCAAATATATCTTTATCTTCATATCTGTGATCTACAGTTTTAAGATGGCTGCCCTGTCCCAAACCTCATACCCACATCCCAGACAAGAAGGAAGAAGAAGAGAAAAGGAGGAACTAGCAGCAGTACCTGTTTCAGGGGAACAAAGGCTTTCCCCAAGTCCCTGTCTTCCACTAACTCATTAGTCAGAATTGTGTCACGTGGGCACCTTAGCTGCCAAAGTGTCTGGGAAAAAAGCAGATATTTTTAGGGAGTACACTGTCAAGTCAAACAAAACTGAGATTCTGTTAGTAAGGAAGAAAGGAAGAATGTATATTCATTGGACAACTAGATGCTAATGTGCTGATAAAGGCAGTGTAGGAAGTGGAGAGCGTGTCATAGATCAGCGATTTTCCACCTTTTGCATCCGGTGGCACACATAAGCTAATTACTAAAATTGTGCAGCAGACCAAAAAACATACTATACTTTTTGCCCATCTAACAAAAAATAGAGGTATAATTTTGTTTCATTCACACTGGACAGTTATTGTTGTGTTGGCTGTTTTTTTATTTGACAATCTAAGGGAAAAGAGGTCAGTGCCCCCTGAATAGATAGTCAGGTTCTTCATATTTTAAAATTTCTTGTGGAACACCAGTTGAAAACCACTGTCATAGAGAATGGAGCTTTCAATAACATGGTCATCACAGAAAAGAGAAAAAAAGGATCTAGAGTTGTAAAACAGGAAGTAGGCACATTGTTAAAAGTTATTTATGTTTTGCAGTATTTTTAGGTTTGTAAAGTGTTTTGACACATTTCTAAATTAACTTTTAAAGTGAGAAGGGTAGTTACATTATTATTCCATAACTCATGGCAATCTGATAATTGATATTAACATTCTTTTTCAATATAAGCATTGATAAATACATAAAAGATATTCTAGGTTCCTAGGGCAGATTTCTGGAACAAAAGAAAAAGAGAATATATGGGTGATCAGTTTTCTACAAGCACCAGATGCTGTAAATGTTCTATAACTGATAAAACTTTAGATTACTTCAAAAATGTCAAAAAATGAATCCTAGAACAGCCAGCCGATGTGTCTCTTTAAACAAAAGTTTCATCCTCCTGAGGAAAAAGTTTTCCCCTGTGAATGTAATATCATAGTCATAATCAACAGCCACGTTTGTTGGTGTTGCACAAGATGTTTTCTTTAAACAGCTCTTCTTCAAAAAGTGATCCATACAATAAATGATCTGACCTGAACCAAACAATAAATTGGTCAAACTTGTATCTCCCAAGACTAATGATAAAATGAGACTTTATTTTCACTTTTAGCTTGATGTATGTGGGCAAGTATGCTCAGGGTGTATTATTGTTGTTACCAAGAAGGAATTGACTAAAGATCCTTTTGACAGGAGAAATTCTAAAGTAAACCTAAACATATTTTCAAGGCTAAAAAGGATAAATTTAGTTAAACTTTCATGTAAATCTGTCTTGGGTTCATGCGAACTTGAAAAAAGTTTAGTGGATAATGCAGTATTTGCAGTATTATTTATAACAACATAGTTTTAATTTTCTTTTTAAAACACAGAAAATTATTTAATAGGCACAACCTCTTTCTAATTTCAACGTTTTATATCAACTGAAATAAATTATTCACATTCATTTGATATCATAATTTAACATTTTTCTTATTTGGGAGGATATATGCTTTACCTTATTTATACCTTTACTTATTTTATGGGAAATATAAGTGATTCAATAAACAAAAAGTATAAATATGAAGTGTTGTTCCTTTCTATTCCCTTAGTATAATAACTAGCTATAGAAGATATTTTATTTATGAGAAAACAATCTGAATTCCTCTAATTTTTAATGTAATGAATATTAAAATGTTGTCGTACACACTAAAATGGAACATAATTATCCAGATAATTAAATAATTCCTTCAAGTGTTGTCATAATAATTTTATATCTGGAAAGTATAGCAATTAACAAATGCCATAAAATATAAATAAATATTTTATTCAAAAATAACATGAAAGCAATTATAAGGTCCAAAATATTCTTTATTTATAAAGTATAGAGAAAAAATATAAAATGTATTATAATAACATTTCATACTGTCAAGGACATCTTATAAAATTTTAATTATGACTCAATATTTTTAAAAGCTAAAGAGAATTCCCAGTTTTCTATAGTAGAAAAAAATGAATAATAAAAATACTTTATATTTGACTTTGGATTTCTTTGTGTGCTTATAATTGCTTATAATTTAATAGGAGTGGTTTTTTGTTGATATGGATTGAAACTGAAATTGAACTATGAAGCTTCATTGTATGGCTTTAGAAAAGCATAGGAACTTTATAAACCTATTAAAGAGAATTGGAAACCACAAGAGGAAGGCTACCTATTGTACTAAAGGGACTGACTCCATTTTTTATTTTGCTGCCAGCTTTCAAACATCACCCTTTCCTCTTCTGTTCCATGTAGGGTCAAGTTGAGAACATTTGGGTATGCCCACCTTTGGCATTGACAAGAAATTCAAACCACAGCAAGGCCTGCTCTACATGCACCGGAACACTCACCCCACCTTGATCCCCTAATCATAACACAGGGGAACAATTTTTAACATAATTCCTGTTGAGTTCAATTTTTCAGCTGTTTTAGACTTAAATAGGAATGTTGATTTCAAAACTGTAGTTAGTTTTCTTCTAACACGTCAAGTTTTTTCTGTACATCTTATCTTAATGTGACCACTCTAGGCTGGATTGAGCCTGGATGGAGGGAAGCACTAGCGCTCTCCTGTTGGCTGAGAGCAAGCCTCCCTCGAACGGGGTGGGGTGGGGGGGTGACCTTGGAGACCAGCGACAGGTTCATACTTGTCCAGGCTATTCAGTTACACATGAGACAGTGTGGTGAGAGGTTGTGTGCTGCTCTATATAGTGAATCGTATTCTGAAGCGTAGTCTGAGTTCTTGTCTGTATACAAGGAGTTAGCAGAATTTAGTTTTTTATTTACATACTCACTTATTTCCTTTCCTTCAGATCATGTCTGCCTCTGCTATTTCTCATTGTAAGTGCCTAAACAACCCTGATTCGTTTCGTTATATCTGTGGCAGTTTCACCATTCCCAAAGGACAAACATCAGCGAATTTGTCAGGCAAGCCTATTTTGCATATTTTAAAGTAAAACTTGGTGATCAAGATAAGTCTTGGGCCCCTCACAAGGTGTGCAAGCAGTGTGTCGGGAGTTTACAAATGTGGAAGAAGGGAACACGTGATAAATTGCCATTTGGTATACCCATGGTTTGGCAGGAGTCCAGAGGTCATTCAAGTGACTGTTACTTTTGTATAGTGAAAATGTTAGGATAGAACAAGAAAAATAAATGTAAAATAGAGTATCCTAGTCTACCATCAGCTATATGCCCAGTACCTCATTCAGCTGAAATCCCAGTGCCAGTTTTCATTGAATTACGCTCTTTCAAAAAACAGGAGTATGCTGAAAAACTAAGTAACAGCAACAATGAAGATTTTGAAATTATCGATGACTCAATTCATAACGGATTTGATCAGCACGAGTTGAATGATTTGGCACGAGATTTGGGACTATCCAAGAAGGCCTCAAAACTCTTACCATCAACACTGCACAAGAAAAACTTGCTTGAAAAAGGAACGAAGGCACCCTACTTTTGATCAAGAGAAAGTGCATTTCTGCAGTACTTTCAAAGTGACAGTGGCTTTGTGTATTGCTGTAACATACATGATTTAATGGAGGAATTGGGAATTCCAATCTATAACGCAACTGAATGGCGACTGTTCATCAATGGCTCAAAGTGGAGCTTGGAATGTGTCCTCCTCCACAATGGCAATTTATTTGGTGCAGTCCCAATTGGCTATTCTGTCTGTTTTCAGGAAGAACATGGAGACATAAAGAGAATCATTGATCTGTTGCAATAGCACGAGCACAGTGGCATCATCTGTGTTGACCTTAAAATGGTCTGCTTCCTTCCTGGTTAGCAACGCGGATACACCAAGGATCCCTTTTTTCTGTGTATGTGGGACAGCAGAGCTTGTGAGAAGCACTGGGTGGAGTCGAACTGGCCTTCAAATCTGACCTCAAACCTGGTGATCCAAACATTCTGCATAAGCCACTTGTTGACAGAAAGAACATACTATTCCCACCTCTGCACATAAAACTAGGTCTCCTGAAGCAATCTGTGAAAGCTTTGCCAAGTGAAGGAGACTGTTTCAAGTATCTCCTTTTGGCATTTCCTAGCCTGTCATTTGAAAAGATAAAATACCTTAATATGTACATTTTGTAGCAGAACTTTACTACTTATACACAATTTGACTTACAGTAACAATATATAGCCTTTGTATGAATAAAATAACTCCAAATAAACAGTACATTCAGGCAATTTTTTTCTTTATTTTCCTTTGTATGTACATTTTGTATGATTTTGGAGACAAAGGGAGGGTATCCTGTCTCTTAAAAAGTTGACGTGATAGACAAAAACTGGGGTCATTTTTGGATTCAGATGCCAAAAGTTAGTCAAAATCAAGTGTCAGATCTAACTCAACAAAAATTATGTTCCCCAATGTAAAAGCAGTTAGTCTTCTTCCCTTGCTTGCACAAACCAATTTTGTATCAGCTTGAGAGAGTGTCCTGCTCTCCCCAGAAAGTCCAGAAAACCTTATTACATGAACCATAAATCTTTTCATTACCTCATGGTGTGTGTGTATGTGTGTGTGTTATCAAATCCTGACATCCAAACCAAATTTTGGGTGTGTTCTGATACTGTGGGATAACCACAACATCTACCCAGAACAACCTGATCTAAAAATATTATAGCAAACTATTTAAGAAAGAACAGTAACATTTCACAAGACCAATTCATGCCTCAAATTGGTGGGTGTAATCATACAATGCGGGCCCAGTCTTTATACATCAGGTGTACTATGCTTATTCTGAAGCCTCAAGATACACTGAGTATATACCACTTAAGTCACTGTGCTAAGTGCTGGGATTGGGAACACAGGCAAGAATGAATATATATATATACACATACACACACACACAATCCCTTTCCTCAAAGAGGAAGCCCAATAAAGGACACACCCAACTCTAACACAATAAACACTGCTAAATGCAATAAAGTACTATAAGCATGATTATTTCTGCCTGAGAATGGTGGGGAAGTTAGCATTTGAGCTTGCCATTCACAGGTTCACAGATATCGATAGGTGGGACAAGACAGCCTGGAATGGAAGAGACAAGAAAGGTTTTGAGGTGTTCAGGAAATTGAAATTGTGCCAAAAGCGATAGTAGTGGGGTGGGAAAGTAACCACATTTCCCTTTTAGTAAGATAACTCTTAGAGCAGAAGAGGGGTACATTAGAAGCAGAGAACAGAGGAAGACCCATGAGGAGCCACTTTTAATAATTGAAGTGAGAGAAGAAGGCTTAAAATAGGCAGTCACAATAAAAAACTAAAATAAGGAATCTGAGGAACACTTCTGAGTTGGCAGGACTTAATAAATTGAACTGGGGGAGGGGCATATAGTGTAAGAAATGCCTCTAGTTTTCTAAATGGCATGAATCTGGTTCTTGTAGAACAAAAATAGTGTACCTAGTATACCAAGGAGTTAAATGTGATTTTCTGGTTTGTTCAGCTCCAAAAGCTAAGAACACTGGAATAGGTAAAGTATCCCAATACCTTTAACACAAGGTACTAGAGTAGAACATGCTAGAAAATTAGAAAGTAGGTGCGTGCTAAGAGATTATAAAACTGGTTTTGCCAGCATTAGCCCATCATATTGCTTGAGGCTATACAAGGTAAAGTAATTCGTTGATTAATTGCAGACTATAATAAGAATTCTTTTGAAGGAAGTTGTAGAATGCTTGTAGAAAACAATCCCTCCACCCGGGCAGCTCCAACACACTCACATTCCTAGCGTTAAGTCCCTGTCACTTTAGCGTGAGGGAGACTTCAAGAGATCTCGGAGGGCTTTACCTGTGTGCCTGAACTCTGAGGTTACACGAACTGGAACCTCATTCAGCAGAAGGCAAGGAGATGTGGCTAGCTAGATGTTCTAACAGCAAGAGAGATGTCAGGTTGGTATCAACTTTCAGAGTGTGCCGGGGGAAAAGGATGAGTGAGTTTCCCGTGAGCCCAGTGTGGACGCTGTGTCACGTTAAGATGTCTAATTCAGAGCAATTCATTTCATTTAAGAACACCCCGCTCTGTGAGAACACTGGTCTGTCTTTAGACAATTCACCGAGCCTCTTTTTGCGACCCATCTTCTGTAATTTTTGTTTTTTATCTTCTCTTTACCAAATCTGCGTTGAAAAACAACATTCAGGTGTAACGAGTAGCACACAAAGCGCTGGCACCAAGGAGACGCAGCGCACGCCCAAAGGCGAAGAGACTAAGTGTGAGCTGCTGGGCACCCGTAGGTCGGATTCGCTGATCCGGCGCCGGAAGTGGCCGTACCCCGCGACTTCTTTTCCGAGAATGCAACCTCCGCGGCTCCCCCACGGTAGTCAGTAAACTATTGGAAGTCTGAGAATATGGAGGCAGCGCGCCCTCCCGCGACGGCGGGGAAGTTCGTGGTGGTCGGCGGTGGCATCGCGGGTGTCACTTGCGCGGAGCAGGTAGGGTGGGCTTGCGGGAGGCTCCGCCTCTTCCTCGACCCCAGAGGCGGAGGCGCTCGAGGCTCCCTCCCACTCCCTCCTCTTGTCCTTCCAGGTTCCTCTTTAGTCGCTTTCCCCTGCTTTATTTCTGGCTCCGACACTTTAGAGATTGCGTGGCGGCCCTGTTGCTGTCTTTAGTACCTCGCAGCCTGCACCTTAGGCGCACAGCGGGGGTGAAAAGGAGGGGCGGGAGCAAGTTACTAGGACCTGGTCCTGGTAAAGTCAAAGCAGGCGGGAGGGCTCGTAACTAGTGAGTCAGAAAACTCAGCCCCCTTTGTACTTAGATGATTGCTTCGGCCTTTATGTAGGTGCCAACTCCTCGGTGCATCGTTGCCCTTACATAAGTTTCCTGTACTTTGAACTACCAAGGTAGATGATATTTCATCACTAGTAATTTTTGTAAAACAACCAGCAAGGAACGCAGCTAGGAAATGCTTTTTTGCTTATAGTGAATAACCAGACCATATATACATATATTTGTAGTCCGAAAAGCATTAAATTATTTTTACATAGAGTAAACATAAGCAATCACCGAAGTCATAAAAAATGGTGCAAGAAACTCAAGAGTATTTAAACTTAATCTTTTAATCCCGATACGTATTTTCCATTTATTCACCAAGTAAACACCTGTGATCCAGGCAGTGTATGAAGGGCTAATTAGTGAAATATAACAGCATGATACCTCCTTTTTCACAACCTAATGGAAAAGACATGTAAATATATCATTGCATCAGCGTGTTTGCTGTTTTAGGGGTGCTTGTTGAGTTGGTAGGGAGTCAATTAGGGAAGAGATAGCCTTTCTTTAAAGAGATATACTTTTGTCTCTGTAGAACAATGAATAAAAGTTCACCACTTAGACAAGAAAAGACAGAGTTCCAAAAGGAAGCAAGGCCCTGTCTCAGGTGGAGAAGCGTGGCATCACCTGGGAGCAGCAAACCAAAAGCCCATGGCGCGTGGGGGAGGTGACCAGAGGGGAAGCTGGGAAGGTTGGCAGAGGCCAGATCGTAAAGGATCTTGTAAATCATGCTAAGAATTCACCAGGAACTTACAAATAGAAGATTTTGAGCAACGGAGTAATGCGATCCAATGAAAAAGTTTGAAAGATGATTAGTTATAATATGTGGGACAGAGGCAGCTGGTTAATGTGAGACCAGAAGGACAATTTAAAGGTAACTTTAGTAATATAAAGAAGTTCTGAGGGCCTGGTGTAGCAATGAAAACAAAGTGGGGGGAGGGATTACAGCGTATACAAAGGAAACAAAGATGGAGAGAATGATGATAATGTCACGTACTTTAGACAGCTTAAATAAGGTGATACTAAAAAAGAATCTGGGATTTAAGCATGTATCATTGAATTGAACATGCTTAGTATAGTAGGGACAGAAACAGAGATTGGTGGAGTTGAGGAACTGGCATGAGTTAGGAAAATGTTTTCAAGAAGTGTAAAGTCAGAAAGAGAGGTTTGTAGCTAGAGGAAAATGATGAAGCAATAGCAAGTTAAACCACCAGATTATGTTAAGGCTAATTTTAAAAAAGCTTGGTCTTCCCAGAGAAGTCTACTGATCGGGCATCAGGAAGAGGCAGGGTAGGAGTACCAAAGCACTTGGGGGAAGTGCGGAGATCAGAAATGTTTATTATGAAGGTTTACTGTAATTTCATCATTCCTAAGGCAAATGAAATATTTTACAATAAATAGAATTTGGTTTAATTGTTCATTAGGAAGATGGTTTCTCCTTACCCTCCGCATGATAACTTTAAATTGGCATATAAAGTAGTTTGAGGAAATAAGGAATACCTCTCGACGTCACTTTTCTTGTTCAGATCTTTATTAGTGTTTAGTGTGAATGTATTATTCATTTTCAGCAATACTAGAGTTGAATAGAGTTGAACACTACTCATCACTACCCCATAGATATGAATAAGACTCGGGATAATAGAAACCTGTAGATGAGGAACACTGAGTTTTTAGTTTCCAAAGTTAATAACTTTATTAAAGTTGCATTATCCCTATCTCACCCTCCATACCATATATACTATTACCTAAAGTTATTTATCATTATTTTTTCCTGCTTTTTAAAACAAGTTGGCGATTCAGTTTCCATCAGAAGAGATTCTCCTGGTAACAGCTTCTCCTGTTATTAAAGCAGTTACAAATTTCAAGCAGGTAAGAACTTTTGCATAACTTCCTTAGTATTTTTCAAAATTGCAGTAACTTGTATAGCAGGTATTGTAACTGTACTATTTTAATTGTTTTAAATGACCAGTTTCTTTTGATACTCATTTTAAAATTATAGCTCAAAGTTTAGAATTATTCAGTTTGAGTACCAAAAGCACCCAGAATGATACTGAATTCCTAGTCTTTTTTTCCCTCTCACTCTGAATTACTTTTCAGAAAATTCAAAATAAGATATATATATGTATATATATCATGCAGTTGGCCAACTTTCTTGTTATGAACATGAAATAAAAAGTGTATAAAAAGAAATGGATTACTTTTATTCTTTAAAATTCTTGAAAGAAAAATATTTTTAAATACTCATTTCTACTTCTTTGATCTAATACAGGTTTCCAAAGTACTGGAGGAATTTGATGTTGAAGAACAACCGAGTACCATGTTAGAAAACCGCTTTCCCAACATTAAGGTTATAGAATCTGGAGTAAAGCAACTAAAGAGTGACGAACATGTAAGAGGGTTGTTTCCTTAATGACATTTTCCTTTGTTAAATCTTGATGAATTTTGCCTGATTTCCATTGACCCCACCTGTACGACCACCAGTCTCTAGCAAGTAAATTTTGGTGACATTGATTTCTATTATTAGAATAATTTACACTTTTTTTGTGAGTTTATTGAGATTGTTAAATTAGGTTTAGTTTTGGCATTTTAGGTTTTACATTTCAAAATATCATTAACATGTTATATAGTATCCACTGTTTTCTGGGCACTACATTATGTGCCGGGCACCACAATATAGTAATAAGCAATAATACAAGGGGTCTGCTTCTGGGAGCTCTCAGTGTCATAGGAAATACAGATGTGCATATGTATAATTATATGAACATGTGTAAAGCACATTGAAATATTATCAAAGCCATGATAGCAGATATTTAGGAAAACTTTACATTTTGAGTAATATTTGAGCTGTGTTTTAAAATATTACAGGTGAGTCCTGACCAGCATGGCTCAGTAGGTTGAGTGTTGTCCCCCAAAGCTAAAAGTCACTCAAAAAGTCACCAGTTCGATTCCTGGTCAGGGCTCATGCCTGTCTTGCAGGCCCAGTCCTCAGTTTGAGCACATGCTAGAGGCAGTCGATCAATGTTTCTCTCCCTCTCTTCCTCCCTAATCTCTCTCTAAAAATAAATAAATAAATAATCTATAGAAAATAAAAAATAAAATACAGGTGAATTAAGAGTTCTCCAAATGGAAAGGGGATTCCAGGAAGAAGCGCTTGCATGCTCAAAGACCCAAAGAAAGGAGAAGGGGCATGTGGGGCAGTGAGATTGTCAGTGCGATGAGTAAAGGAGATTGGCAGATGGGACCCGAGAAATAAGGAAATCAGGTTGTGAAGAGATTTTTATGTCATGTTACGAAGTTCATTTCATTTTATAATCAAAGGAGAGATAGTGGAGAGATTTTAAGTAGAGGCAGGGATGATGAAATAGATGTTCTTTTAGGAAGGTGTATCTGACAGCTGCGTCAAGGAGGAACCTGGGTGGAGTGCGTGGCTGGTGACCAACAACCGAATGAGAAGTTGTTCGCAGTAGTCCAGGTGCTACAGCCCCAAACTGAGAGTCTCAGGAATAAGGCGGCCTCAGAGAAAGTGGGCTTTTGGCAACATGTGAAGTAGAGTTGGTAGTTGTTTCTCTAAAACAGCTCCAATTTATGAATCTTTCTTAGAAATAAAGCACCTATACACCACATTTCAAACACATAATTTGCTAGGAAAAAAATTTAGAAGAAGTACTGAGTTTTATGAGAAAATCTGAATCAAAAAGCCAGAGTAAGTTGTTAATACATACAGTGGTAGTACATATTCATTATATGTTTTAGTGTGTGTGTGTGTGTGTGTATTCCATGTCAGTTCATTTGCAAACTGAAGTAGGCTTAAAAGTATACTAATCAATTGTGAGGGAACTTATTTTAAAACATTTGAATGAACCAAGAGTGCCACCCATTACCATGTTTGATTATTGGTTTTATGTATTTGTTACGCAGCTAAAGAGTCAACATGGGTGACAAATTTCTCAATGGTAGTGTTATTTTATGATTTGCAAGGTTTTATAATTCCAAACACATTGCACAGATGTTGACCCCTAAACCATTCCAACAAAGTCCAGCATCTCTCATATGTATCTGCTTTCTAAATGCTACTACTTATCTGTAGATTTTCATTCAATATTAAGGAACAAACAATGGCTCTCTAATATCTGTTTTAGGTGAAAATATCCCCAAACAGCATGTAGCTTGCTGGTAAAGTGATTGCTATTTGTACCTCAGAATATCAATACTTTTTTAAGCACTTCTAATTTTGTTAGATTAAGAAGATATATTGTAACCTCTTCTACCACACACTACTTACTCCCCTGTACACATAACAGGAATTAAGGTATTACACAGCTAGAATCACTAGATCTTACAGTAACTTAACACTGGGATCAGAAATTTAAAATTTCTAAAATTTAAAATTTTTAATCTGAGTTCAACATTTCTTTCCAAACACCATGAGATTCCCTAAGTTTTATGCCAAATTTTATGTGAATATGCCTTTTCTTCCATTCGAGAAAGATTAGTTTTCATCAGATTCTCAAAATAATTCATGGCCCTAAACTGATTAAGAGTTACTGGATTGGAGAATGCATTCTAATGCTTACTTAGCTTTGCATTCGCTGTAACAAAGTATTGCGTGCCACCAAGAGGCAACCTTAATATATTTTTTGGTTTTGTGTTTTTAAATGTTTAATTAAAAATGAAATTATACCCATGTGTACATGCTTCTTTTCTCCCCTTCATTGCTTTCTGTCTTTACAGTGCATTTTAACAGAAGATGGCAGTCAGCATGTATATAAGAAGCTGTGCCTGTGTGCTGGAGCGAAACCGAAATTGATATGCGAAGGAAATCCTTATGTATTAGGGATTCGTGATACAGATAGTGCTCAGGTAAGACCTGAGGTTGGGTCATGGGGAGTGAACACAACTATTTTCTTCTTAGATGTGTTTTTCTACATTTGAATGAAAGTGTTCCACTTATAACGTTAAGTCCTAAAGGAGCAGAAGGGAGGTTTTTTTTGTTTCATGACCCACAGGCTAGTAGTTATAATGTTCTATTACTGCCTGTTTGTTTGCTTTCAGTTGATAATTTACCTTGTTTTCTATTCATGCTGATATTCGGTGTTCCTCTGTTACACGATGTCTCAGATTTAATGACTGTGCTGAAAGGTACAGCTTACACTGAGCACACACTCCTTACTCTGCTGTGATTGGGAGCATGTGATTTGTAACATAAATAATGTAAAGATATTTTTCTCAAAAAGTAAAGCCTATCCAAAACTTACTGAATTTACTCCTCAGCAAAGAAATTAATATTCAGAAGATCTTTGTGGTACAGAATCATGACAATCCTAAAACCAAAAAAGCCACTGGGCTTATTGTTCTGCCCCAGAACAGTGATAACGATCCCAGTGAAGAGAAACCCTATCTGTGGAACCTTATATACTTCCTTTGATAATTTACTTCAGGCTTGTTTACCCTTATTGCCAAGAAACCTCTTCTAGTTTCAAATCACAATAGTCTTATCTTACCTCAAGCTCCTTCTTGTTCTATCCCATGAGGTGATCATTTTACACTTAGTTAAAATGTTTTATATTCTTGAAAATTGATAGTTTATTTTCAGCCTATTCTTAATAAATTTGGAATTTACAGAAAACTAGGACTTTATTATTTTCTTGTAACCATTTTAGATTTGTATTATCAAAGACTATGTTTCTGCAAGGCCCTTTATATACATAAACTCATTGAATCCTCATGATAATCCTGTGTGACAGCCATTACTCCCACTCTACAATTAGGAAAGTGAAATAGAGAGATTAAGTAACTTACCTATGGTAAGGTCAGTACTGAGTTTATCAGAAGTACAGTGTAAACTCATGGCATTCATCCCCATGTCCAGTGCTCTGCTAGCTACTGCTGTCAATGAAGGACAAACTAAAGTTAATTCAAAGGATCTTTTTCCTGTAGAATTTGTAGGAAGTCAGTTTCAATGGTTATTTATTGAATATTACAATAAGTAGTGAGGTCAGTTTAATAGAAATGGCAACTTGACATAGTCGGAGGAGGAATTTTAACTATTCGGATGTCATCCTGAAGCAATGGTACTTATTCTGTACTTTTGAAAGTCTAAGAGTGACCACTGGCTTTTCTTCAAGCTCACTGTGATCTTTTTAGGGCAGGTAGTGGTACTAATTTGCTGCCTTATAGTGGTAATAACATTTTTTTCAAATAAATGTTAGGCATTATTATGTGCGTGCTATTCCTAATGTCTTTTGTCTACATCATCTTACTTAATGCTTAGCTTACAGAAACCTTGAGATATAGTCACTTCTTATTTCCGTTTATAGTTGAATCTGAGGCACAACATGTTAAGCAATTTACCCATCCATGGTCCCCTAGTTAGTAACTGCTAGAACCAGGGACTCTAGAGTTTGTGCTCTTAACCACCGTGCTGGTGTGCCTCTCATTCCTGCATGTATTAAGTGCTGAGTGACTGCAGGGAGTATCGACTGAAGGACAAGAGGAAAAGGAAGAGCTCTGTATCTAGGCTATAGATCAATGTTATGTTAGTAAACCAATTTGGTCCAATCGTTGGGACATAGCAAACTAAAGACAGTGCCTCTTGCTGAAACCCTGAAGTAGTACTCTGAGTGTAATGACATAAAACAAGGAAAATCAGGAGAGGCATTGCTGTAGAGCAGTGGTTCTCAACCTTCCTGATGCCGCGACCCTTTAATACAGTTCCTCATGTTGTGGTGACCCCCAACCATAAAATTATTTTCGTTGCTACTTCATAACTGTGATTTTGCTACTGTGATGAATTGTAATGTAAATATCTGATATACAGGATGTATTTTCATTGTTACAAATTGAACATAATTAAAGCATAGTGATTAATCACAAAAACAATATGTAATTATATATGTGTTTTCCAGTGGTCTTAGGCGACCCCTGTGAAAGCATTGTGGACCCCCAAAGGGGTCGTGACCCACAGGTTGAGAACCGCTGCTGTCAAGGCAGTTTAGGGTGAAACAGAAAACACTTGTAATATTAATTGGGAGGGTGCATTCTAGCAGAGTGGGAAAGTGAGATTTATTATCAGTGAAGCCTCTTGCTTCTGATATTGTCCACTATACAAAATATCGTCATTTTGTTTTTAATACAGGAATTTCAGAAACAGCTTACTAAAGCTAAAAGAATAATGATCATAGGGAATGGTGGTATCGCACTTGAATTAGCGTAAGTATATATTTTTAAGAACTGCTCTGTGATTCATGTGATTATTGGCAGAATAGAAAAGATCTTGTTATCCTGAAAATCAAAGATAAATATAATTGTTTTTTGTATATTTTCAAGAACAAATATTCACTTAATTTTTTAGCTTTCATAGAATTCATAATTGCAAAAATGTCATTATAAAACCTGAGTTTAGGGAGTGTTTAGGTCTCAAAGGGTCGTCAGCTGGTGAGTGGCTAGATTTGACCCACACGTTTTTTACATGTGTACTGTACTAAAAAAAAAATTTTGAGTGTGCACACCTTCAGAAATTTCTAGTCATAATTTCCATCACTTTTTATTTCTTATACCTATCCTATTTCACTCACTTATGTTATGTGTCTGGTCCATGAGATCCAAAAGATCTTCGTTTTGAGAAGTTTGGGAAATGTGAACACAATATTGAATATAAAATATTACCATCTTAAGATGATATTTCAAGTTAAAAAGTCGTTGAAGAATATCCTGCTGTAGTCTAGAGAGCATTGATTCACTTTCTTTGTGATTTTATCTTCCAGTAAATGGCTGACATGGAATAGTCTGGATATTTTCAGGCCAGAAAGTTGGGTCTGATAACAGAAGCCCCAACTTGTGTTAAAATAAGGAATCTACTAAAGCCCTGTCTTTGCTCAATTTCATCCATTCCAACTCTCAGACTAGGTTTTTGCCCTTCTTTTTTAGAGGATGATGAATCCCATTGGAAGCCTATAAGAATTCTTCAGTGGGCTGAGTACTAGGAATGGCATTCATTATTATTGTAATTATGAGGTTTGTGGCATTGCACAGAGAAATGCAGAGAAAAAAACTAGAGTATCAAAACCAAACTGGGCCAAAATGGAGGAGGCACAAATTTATTTTAAGAGGGGCTTCAGATCCTTATGTACGATCCTTATGTACTTGTGACAGATTTTCTCCATCAGCTATCACCAAAAGTATAGCTTAATACAATCCTTATTATTTACAGTGAGATGCTTCCTTTCATTAAAAAATGTTGAGTCTCACAACATTTAATCCTATTCTTTCTGTAATATGCTTAAGTACATAAAATATCTGTTACCAGAGAAGTCAACTGTTCTCAGTATGGTAGCTCTGTACCATCCATCCATCCATTATTGATTACACTATAACCAGATAAAGCATTTCTCACTCCTGGAAAACCTGTGGGACATTAAATAATAACTAAGTTGTACACACTGAACACTTTGAAATGATATTTATTGAAATGAAACTTTACCTGATATTCAGTAAACATCTTTTTCACTTACATGTTCTTTCAGTAAACTGGTTAAATTTCTTTTATTATTTATTCTACTTTAACTCCTATCCTGAAAGTGTTACATTCCCCCTTATGTTCATTTTTTGAGTTTGCCTTAAAATATTTACTTAGGCCTTAGGAGAGAATTATTACTTGCAAGTACAAAGATTTTTAGTCAGACTTTTGAAATTGCTCTACATAACTTTAATATTTCTTTTAGGTATGAAATTGAAGGTTGTGAAGTAATTTGGGCCATTAAAGATAAAGCTATTGGGAATACTTTCTTTGATGCAGGAGCAGCTGAATTCTTGACTTCAAAGCTCATTGCTGAAAAACCAGAGGCTAAAATTGCACATAAAAGAACCAGATATACAATTGAAGGTAAATATAGCATCTGGTTCTTTAGTTCACAGATAAAACTTTTTTTTTAACCATCTAGAAAAAAAGCTATAAGGAAATTTAGCAAAATATATTTGGGGGCTAGGAATATAGGTAATATTTATCTCTATATCTTTATGTGACTTTTTAGATTTTCTGGAATATTTTATGAAAAATATGTATAATTAAAACTGGAAATTTAACGTGAATTAAATAAACAGTCCATCTGCATGTTGATAAGCAGGTGCTGCAGTGAGACAACACCTAAGGTAATTTTATAAAAAATGCAATGAATGTAGAAACAAATACAGGCCTCACAGTTTTTTTTAGTTTAAAGAGTTTTGTTTTTGTTTTTAACTTATGGCTTATAAAATTCAATAATTTTTTAAGTTTTGGGTATCCTAAAAATTGACAAAATTTTCAAAATCTGATGGCTGACATTCTTACCCTTCATATTAACCAATGTATAAAACATCCTAAACATGCTGTTTATACTCAATACTCGATTGAAAGATTATTTTATAGCTCTGCATCACAAAATAGTAAAATAATGAATAAAACGATTAATACAGAAGGCTTCGTTTAGTCATTCTGTATGTACTTAGGTATATGAATCATCGTATTGCCTAAAAGCTGCAGAACACAAGCATAATTCTCTGCCTGGCAACTTTTATATCATTTGAATTTTGAATTGAGTTTATCTCTTCAGGAAGGACAAAGGAAGCAGGAACCAAAGCTAATGATGGTAATATAGGCAGTGCCTTGGGACCTGACTGGCATGAAGGCTTGAATCTTAAAGGAACAAAAGAGGTATGTTTTCATATACTGATTAAACATGTCTAAATGCAATTTTAAATTCTTGAGCCATTTGTTGAAGACTGGTAACAAATACATAGTCGGAAAATTAATTGCTAGGTCACTTTACTTAAAATCCATAGTGCTAAGAAAGGACGTAGTCCTCATGCCCACCAAAGAGAGATGAATATTGAGTTCATCTAAAACTGAGTCTTCTTTTTAACTCCCCAGCGTAAGAGATCTCCATACACAGGCACATTGAATACACCTGTCCTGTTTTAAATTAATCTCTTTCTCAAAGGTCATTTGAAATGCCTTATAATATTTTAAAGGTTAATAGATGGATTCTAAGTAAAATACACATTCTATCTTAATTGGATAAATAGATCACTGGCTTTTACTCATTTTTATGCTAGGTATTTTATTTTTAAAATAGTTGTTAAAAGGCGGTGATATTTAAATATTGTAGGAAGTATACATGCAGTCTTTATTACTGTGTATGATTTCTTTTCTGCCTTGGGTAGAGTGAAGAGGAGATGGCTTCATGGTATATGTAATTTCTGCAATGGAAATTGTGCAAAATCACTTCTTCCTGTACTTTCTGGTCCTAAGGATACTATTGTAGTATTTTAAGGTTCTGGGATATAACAATAAGTTGGCATAGACCTGCCCTCAAGAAGTTTCTATAGTCTATAATGGTTGTAATTTTTTTAAAATATACATGTAATTATCAATGAGACTTATACTGAAAAGTACACCCTTGTTGTTACCGGCCATTTAATTACTAAATCTCTTCAGTACCAAATGAATTTTTACCAGGTTTTATTTATTCTTGATTTTTTAAAAATTTTATTGTTCAATTACAGTTGTCCCAATTTTCCCCCATTGCTCTCCCCTGCCCCGACCCCCTTCCCACGGTCAATCCCCACCCTGTTGTCCATGTCCATGTGTCCTTTATGCTTGTTCCTTGAGTAGACGCTTCCCCTTCTTTCCCCATTATAACCCTCCCACCTCCCCTCTAGTCACTTCAGTTTGTTCCCTATTTCCATGTCTCTGGTCCTGTTTTGCTCGTTTGTTTTTGTTCATTAGGTTCCACTTATAGGTGAGATCATATGGTATGTGTCTTTCGCCGTCTGGCTTATTTCACTTAGCATAGATACACTCCATTTCCATCCATGCTGTCACGAAGGGTTCCTTCTTTTTGTCTGCTGCGTAGTAGTCCATTGTGTAAATGTACCAGTTTTTTGGTCCATTCATTTACTGATGAGCATCTAGGCTGTTTCCAGCACTTGGCTATTGTAAATAGCACTGCTGTGAACATAGGGGTGCATAGGTTCTTTTGAATTGGTGTTTCAGGATTCTTAGGGTATAATCCCAGCTGTGGAATCACTGGATCAAAAGGCAGTTCCATTTTTAGTTTTTTGAGGAAACTCCATACTGTTTTCGATAGTGGCTGCACCAGTCTGCATTCCCACCAGCAGTGCACTAGGGTTCCCTTTTCTCTGCATCCTCGCCAGTGCTTGTTGTTTGTTGATTTGTTGATGATGGCCGTTCTGACTGGTGTGAGGTGGTATCTCATTGTGGTTTTAATTTGCATCTCTCTGATTGCTAGTGATGTTGAGCATCCTTTCATACACCTATAGGTCCTCTGTGTCCTCTTTGGAAAAGTCTGTTCAGGTCCTTTGCCCATTTTTTAATTAGATTGTTCGTCTTTCTGATATTGAGTCCTATGAGTTCTTTATATATTTTGGAGATCAAACGCTTGACCAAGGTATCATTGATAAATGTTTCCCCACATGGTTGGTTCCCTTTTCATCTTGCTGATGTTTTCGTTTGCTGTTTAGTTTGATGTAGTCCCTTTTGTTTATTCTTTCCTTTATTTCTCTTGCTGTAGGAGATAGATTGGTGAAAATATTGCTGCATGGGATATCTGAAATTTTACTGCCTATGTTTTCCTCTAGTACTTTTATGGTGTCACGACTTATATTTAAATCTTTTATCCATCTTGAGTTTATTCTGATATATGGTATAATTTGGTAGTCTAGCTTCATTGTTTTGCATGTACTTGTCCAAGATCTCCCAACACCATTTATTGAAAAGGCTATATTTGCTCCATTTTATGTTCCTTCCCCCTTTGTCAAATATTAATGACCATGGAGACTTGGGTTTATTTCTGGGCTCTATTCTGTTCCATTGATCTATGCATGTTCTTATGCCAGTACCAGACTATTATGATAGAGTGGCCTTGTAGTATAGTTTGATATCAGGGATTGTGATCCCTCCTACTTTGTCCTTCTTTCTCAAAATTGCTGAGGCTATTCAGGTTCGTTTATGGTTCCATATAAGTCTTTGAATTATTGTTCTATGTCTGTGAAATATGTTATTGGTATTTTAATAGGGATTGTGTTGAATCTATAGATTGCTTTGGGTGGTATGGACATTTCAATGATGTTAATTCTTCCAGTGCATGAACACAGTATATTCTTCCATTTATTCCAGATGAATTTTTGTTCACTCCTTTCACACACAGAAACTGAGAGGCTTATTTTTGGTCATCCAATATGTTTTATTTATATTGTAAGAATTATTTTTTCTATATGTTTCTATAAGTATATTATAATTTTTTCTGCATCATCAGCAACCCAAGTTACTCTTTCTGGAAGTATTACGGTGACCAGTATTTCTTTGTTTTAGTTTTCGCATAAGATTCACATTGAAACTATGTGTGAAGTTAAGAAAATCTACCTTCAGAAAGAATTTATATTTTCTCAGAAGAAGTCCTTGAATTTCCCAAGAGACCATCATAATCAGTCAGTTACAGCTGATAAAGGTAAATAATAAAATAAAAACATATTTAACCACTTATTTAAAAAGAAGGCAACTTAATATTTATTGTTATATTTAGAAACAGCTTCAGATTTCCATATAAAATTTAATAAAATGATAGTCATTTTCTTTTTTATGGCTTTTTAAGTTTTCTTTATAAATTAAATTGTATATAGCTTTACTCATTGTGTTTTGACTGTCATAACTCTGTGAGTTAATCAGAGTATCTTGCAGGTCAAAACAAAACAAAAATTGCCCTGACTGGTGTGGCTCAGTTGGTTGGTCATAGTCCTGCAAAGTGAAAGGTTGGAGGTTTGATTCCCAGTCAGTGCACACGCCTGGGTTGGAAGTTCCGTCCCCAGCTGGGGTGAGGAGAGGGGCAACTGATCGATGTTTCTCTCCCTCTTTCTTTCTCCCTTCTCCTCTCTAAAAATAAAAAAGTAAAATATTTGGAAAAAACAAAAACAAAACTAAAATTAAAACAAAAACTGATGCTCTCAGAGGTGAACTGACTTCCCTAAATCAAACACTGAACATCTATAAATTTGGAACTAAGACACAGATCTGCTAACTCCTGTGAGAATACTGTCACTTGAAGAAACTGACTCAGCCAAACCTAGTGTATGAGATGTTCCAGTTCTGAATTCTTTGAATTTTTCCATAGGAAAGAGTAAAGTTTGAATATGAATACTAAGGGAAAACATTGAAAAGTGAGTAAGCTAGCTGGACTAAACTCTCAGTGGAGTATACCTAAGATTTTTAAAGAAACAATTTATAAAATGATTACCAATTTATATTGACTTGGTTAGAATTTCTGTGTTTAAATTTGAAGGATAAGCATACCCAAAACAAGGAGATGGTGTTAATTACAGTAAAAATGGCTTTAGCAAATGTGCCTTCAACAAATTATTAATGGATGTTATTTTAAAGTCATCTCCTTCCTTTTTCTTTCTTTGTTCTTGTCATTCATTATATTCACATAGTGCTGTGGACTGTTGGTGGTGATTACATTTGCGGACTTAAAATTGTTTTTCTTTTTTTTAAGAGATATGGCCTATATATATGGAACTGACCAATGGAAAGATATATGGCTGTGATTTCATTGTCAGTGCTACAGGAGTTACACCAAATATAGAACCTTTTCTCTGTGGCAACAATGTAAGGTGAAATTTTTTGTCCTACTATGCATATTTTTAAAGTATTAATTATTTATTAAAGCCTAATTCTCAAGCATGAATAACTGTTCATTGTATTAGTACAAAACTGTATATATATGACTTAAAACAATTTAATTTATATTCCTGCCTTGATTTGCAATATTTTTTTACTGCTTCAAGTTTTTAAGCAGTTAACATCCCAGTATAAGTGTCATTATTAATAGGACAAAATGCAGAACTTACTTATCTAAATGTTGGTAAGAGACTGACATCTCCTGTGAATTCTTAAAAGTGGTATTTTGGAAAAACCATCCTATAATTTTTGCTTTTAAGCATTTGAAGCTTACAAAAGCTAAGGAATGTTCTTATAAGTGGGTTAGCTGCTTGGTTATTGGGTATTTTTGATGTTGAAATTTTAAGAATTTTGTGAGTTTGTGTCTTAGAAATTTGGTTCCCTGGAAAATTCAGCTTAGTTGCCTAAACTTTGCAGCTATTTTTCACTTTCTCATTGAAGATAAGCAAATCATGGTGTAAAATTCTGTAATTATCCTTTTACTTCAGAATGAAAAGTCAAGTTTCATTTTCTAACCATGTGTGCTTATGAGGAACACTGTTTAGTTCGATCTAGGAGAAGATGGTGGCCTGAAAGTAGATGACCATATGCACACGTCCCTTCCTGACATCTACGCTGCTGGTGACATCTGTACTGCATCCTGGCAGCCCAGCCCGTTCTGGCAGCAGGTAAGCCGCATATGTGATCACATGTTTATCAGAGATTTCATCTGAAAACAAAGCAGCTGCTACCAGCAAATCCAACTTTCTTGTTTTCCAAATTTTCTACTTCAAATAGGAAGCTATCATAAGAGTTTTTTGTGACATTAAAAAAAAAAAAAATAGACTATTCCCCGTTTGGTAAATTAAATTACAGTGATAGAATAGACTGGGATATCTTTTAATTTTAAAAGAGTTATGAGCTGTTACTTTGTTTTTCATTCTCAGATGCTTATCAGCACTGTGCTATGGAACCTTCTATGATGATGGAAATTCTGTATTTCTGCATTGTCCAGGCAGGTGGCCACTAGCCACATGTGTCTATTGAGCACTTAAAATGTGGCTATTGTGACTGAGGAACTGAATTTTATTTACTTTTAATTAATTTAAGTAGCTACATATGGCTAGTGGATATCATACTGTATAGCACAGCTTTAGATTTAAGAAACAACAGTTACAGAAATTATAAGCCATACAGATAAAGCATTCTGTCCCTGTGGGAATTACTACTAAAAAAACAAGTTCTTATAGTGAACAGACTTCCTCAGCCGTCAGCCTCCAGCTGGATGTTGACTTTCTCGTGCCCTCAGTGCTGCATACCTCCTAATGGCGGAGCAAAAACACTAGAGGGAGATCCTCAGACAATGGCTATAGGTGAGATTGTCTTAGGCATAGAGACACACGTAGCTATTGGAGATAAAAGAACCAGTCGACATCTGTCTTGGTGAAAGACCAATTCCACAGATAATGATGGTAT
This sequence comes from Furipterus horrens, assembly GCF_987537825.1. Classification (NCBI taxonomy): domain Eukaryota; kingdom Metazoa; phylum Chordata; class Mammalia; order Chiroptera; family Furipteridae; genus Furipterus; species Furipterus horrens. Next base: position 32,278,488 of record NW_028327174.1, read on the forward strand.
TCATTCAGATTAACTATGGAGTATGAAGTAGTGGAAGAGCTAGATGTTTTTCAGGTAGCAGCTTCATTATTTTGTGGGTGTTTTTTCATGTACAGCAGAAAGAACATCAATAATAAAACAGTGCTTTCAGCCTGTTTCTAAAATGCTTCCAACAGCTTGTTTTCAGCTTTCTTTACAGTCATCCAATGTCATTTGTATGGCATATCTGTCACAAACTCTCAATTAGAAATTGGAGTTTGTGGGATTAAAAAAAAATTTTTTTAACCCTCTAAGGAAAAATTATATTTTCAATTGCATCATACTCTAGTATAGGAAAGAAATATCCAAAACTAAACAGGTGTCTTTTTTTGAGTAAATTCAATAGATACCATCTCTTAATTTGCAGAAACAATAAGTACATTAATAATTTGTTTTACATAGTCCCACATGCAAACTTACAGGACTTGGAAGCTGGAATACATCAATTAGGCGATAGTCTAGCAGTGTAATATCGCAGGCCACGTCCTTCAGCCATTCTCTAATTTTATCCTGCTTAGTTTACTCTGCTTCCTTACCATAGACTCTTCTTAGTTCATTAACTTGTTTATAGGGAGGAGACTGAATATAAATATATCTATATATATGTGTTTAAATATATATAATCACTTCTATCAGAAATGCTTAAAAGCTTAAATCCATGATTGGATATTATTTTTGCACACACAAAAGATAGCATGTTACATGAACACATGGAGTATAAGGAAACTGATTATTACAGGCTATCCTATTTAATTTTCCAGTAGCCATGGAGGAGGTGGTGTATATTTATGTTTCAAGTGAAGAAACTGAGGCTCAGAAAAGTTAAAAACGTAAGAGTTGATATGCAAATCTACTGACTTTCAAGGCCAGTGTTCTGTTATACCATGGAATCCCAAAACTTGGTAGCAATACAATAAAAACAGAATATAGAAGAAATTAATACTGTTGTCAAGAAGAATTTTAAATGACTTCCAATAATCAGTTACTGAAATCTGATATGATGTCTTGGGGTTGGGCACCAAGTGATATATCTGTATGACTATTGAGGTTAAATTTCACAGTAGGCCTTCAATATAGCGCCAAAAAAATGAGGACTAGGAAAAAGAAGAAAATTTTCAGTGATAATTTGGCGCCTCTATTAATGCAGATGAGAAATTTACTCCGAAGTTAAGACTGGTTAATTAAAACGTAACTCTCACCTGGTGTAGCCTAAAATATTTTAGTAATTTTTTAATAGAAATTTCACTGTAACATAAAAGTTGGTGTCAGCTTTAATTTTATTAGAGGCAGTCATTTAGATAAAATTGTCAAATACCAATAACAAGTTGGTTAGTGTGGATTGGTGATTGCTTCTATGGCAAAATGATCCAACCAAACATCTAACCAATCTCAAGGACTATGAAACACTGAACACCTTTAAGGAACGTTCCAGGTTAAGGTGATAACATTTTTCAAGTAATGTAATGAGCAATTATCCTGCATAATATTTTTTTATTTCAGATGAGGCTGTGGACCCAGGCTAGACAGATGGGGTGGTACGCAGCGAAGTGCATGGCTGCCGCTAGTTTAGGAGACTCCATTGACATGGATTTCAGCTTCGAACTTTTTGCTCATGTAACCAAGTTTTTTAACTATAAGGTAAGATAGATAAGCAAATTAGTGCCTTTTTCTGCTCATTAGTCTTATAATTATGGTCATCTAATCTTCAACTTCAGATGGTTTCAGTCATTTCACAAAAAGTGAAATGTTTTCTCATTTTATGCAAATCAATACTTGGTATTATTGCTTTTTAATTCCTAATTATCTGATAACCATTACCTACCTTTCCACTACTATTTTATACTTTAGGGGGACTCTTCCCTGTTGGTGCATTTTAATTTTTATTTGAGATTCATTATTTCTTTGTCAGGGGAACTATAGTTAGCTTTCATACTCAAGAATGAACCAAGTGATTTCCCACACATTATATTAATCCACTGTATATTAGTCTGAAGTAAGTTTTTTGTTCCTTTCTTACTGATAAGGAGAAACACACACATATAAACATATATACGAGGTTCAGGGAGATTAAATAATTTGCCCATGAAAGATCTAACTCAGTTTCTTCTTAAATTTTTAAATCATGACTCCAGGCTAACATTGTCCATATCCTACATATTTGTCAGTTCCCTAGGTATTTTTAATAATGTTCATGTAGATTGTATCATTGTATCATCTGTAGAATAAATGAATACCATCAAAATGTTTCTTTGGAACCCACCCCATTGACACTTTCAGCTACAAAATTTTGTGAGTAGAGTTTTCTGCTGGCCATTCCAACATAATACAAAATAATTGCCTATGTTTCCTTTTTTGGCATTCACTAAATTAAATTTTTTATCCATATATATAGGTTGTATTGCTGGGAAAATACAATGCACAGAGCTTGGGTTCAGACCATGAATTAATGCTGAGATGTACCAAAGGACAAGAATACGTCAAAGTCGTCATGCAGAATGGACGAATGATGGGAGCTGTCTTAATTGGTGAAACCGATTTAGAAGAAACATTTGAAAACTTAATATTAAACCAGATGAATCTTTCATCATATGGAGAAGATCTACTAGATCCCAATATTGATATAGAAGATTACTTTGACTAAAAGGAGTATTTTAAGAACCACATAATTCAAATAAGACAAAATGTTAAGTCAAAGTAAATAACTGCACTGATTTAATGATGACCACATTGAAGTTAAAAATACAGAAGTGATACTGATTTTAGTGGAAAAGTATTTAAAAATAAAATTCTAAAAATGAAAAATTCAGGTAATTTATATTTTTTCTAACACAAAACTGACAATTTACTTAAGAATCTTCAAGTTATTCATTTCTGTGTTTTAACCTGAGACACATTGTGATTTATTTTGGAGCAAATTTAGCTAGGTTGTTTTCTACCTAGGCAATAGCTTGGTCTGGTTAGTAAACCAGAGCCATTCTTTGATTGTGAAATGTCAAAATAGGGCTATGGTTTCAAGCTCAGAGTTTTATTTTACTTAAATAGAGATGTAGCCATCTTATTTGCTAATTCTTGTATTGCTACTTTATTCCTTTTTGTTTGTATTCTACATCTCTTCATATAACCTAAAGGCACTCACTTTTTGTGATGAGTATATGTAAAATTTTCAGTATAATAACACTGCTGTCAAAAGAAAAACACACAAGGCATAAAGAGCTTAAGATAGCTATGTGCACCTACTCCTAAGTGTTTTACATTTAAAGGGTTTTACATTAAAATTCTTATTTTCCCCTCATTTCATGCTGCTAAATTTTCAAAGGTCTCAAATTCTCATGTCTTAAATACTTTAAAGGAAAGTTTTTATTAGCTCCACGTGTATAAAATATTAATAAAAGTGTCTTAAACTTTTGATTAACTACAAAACTGTTCTCGGAAAATTTAGAAACACTTATCTCATGCATCATCAAGTTTTCTTTTCTTAGCCCCTGTATTCTTAGAATCAGATTGCTGAAACATGTTTGCAGACTTCTTCTGGAAGTGACCCAAACTTTTTTCTTCCATCTTTTTATCAGGTCCTCCAGAATGACAAGTTTGAGATGATTCAATCTACAAAACAGTAACAAAGTAAACACTTGATAAAAATTTAGCTCTTCTGTTTTCTCATGAGATTAATAATCCCAGTATTCCTTCTTTATCAGTTAGCTCTTTAAGTATCCAGTGGTCTGGTTTTTAATCTTCAAATTTCTACTCAAATATGAGTTCTATCTTGAATGGAAGGGTCTATGCCATCAGAGAAACCCTAAAGAACACCTTAAGTGTCCTTAGACACAATTGTACATGGCATGCTTTTGAAGGCAGGATAGTATTTGGTTTATAACTGCTTTTCAACCTCTGCCACAGAGGCAGACTTCTCAACCCACACTGATCACAACCAATGTCATGAGGGCAGGGTGCATCCCAGGATTAGACATTAAAATGGAGTCTTCACATTCCAAAAGGTTAGAAACTCCTAGTCTATACTAAAAGCCTAGTCTAAATTCTTCCACTTGATGTCTTCAATATCCAGGTTCTAAGGAGAACACTGACTTACCTCCTCTATGTTCAACTGGACATAGGAATATACTAGTTAAAGGAAAGCGTCACAGGCTTTAATGTTATTTTTAAAATATTTGAAAATTAAACCAGTTACCTTGAAACAGGTCTGTGTGGACTTCTTTACTTGCATAGTAATAACATGTGCCTCATTGTTCAGAAGATTTGCTTTAGGTCCTATTTTCAAATATGAAATGGTAGCGTAAGCTGTAAAACTGTAGTCTTCTCTGCAGAAGATAAAGGCCACCAATCAGAAAGGTTTTGAGGAGCTTCAGAAAACAAACTGAAATTTATAAAAATAACTAAGTGCAATAATTTTTAAGTAATACATTGATATGAAATTAGGTTACACTATAAAAATGCAATTTATCTTTATAGAAAGTATTTTAGTTTTTGACATACAGCAATTATAGTTGGAATTTATTAGGTAAATTTTGTATAGTGTTTAAAATTCACATGAAACAATCACAAAACCATTTGTTTTGTTGCAGTTATAAAAATGAGAAAGTATCATAAAGATACATCATGTTTTGTGGAAGAAAATACCAATTTTTGATTCTTGCAATTGAATAAACCATCATTCTTATGGTACTGGTTTTGAACATTTTACCATTTTATTTCTCTTTAAGTGTTAACATATCTCCTATTTATGGATCTACTGAGATATAACTAACGCCTGTAAAGTCCGAGTTTCCTTATTTCTAAAATTAAGGTAATGAGAATGTCCATTCTCATTTCACAATGTTGCTAAGAATAAATGTGGTAATATATGTAAAAATTATGTAACGTATTATATAATTATTGTTATAATTATTCATATGTATGTGAATTAGAGCTTTTATTCAAAGTAATCTTTTTGGAATTATACTTATCCACAAATGAAAAATAAAAATATGGTGAACTGTTTAAAAAAATCATAAAGCCAACATTAGAGGACCAGACATGGGTTTGTATATACTTAAGATACTGCTGTAGAAGAAAGTGTGCAATAATTTTCTCCAGGTCTTCTCGGGGAAGCATAGGAGGAGCAACAGCTGCTACCCGCAATTTTGCTGCTCCCTTTCCCATCCAAGAATCAATCAGTTTCAGTGGAGTGAGCTTTTCATTCATTTCCTCTGCCTGCTGCAGGATTTTGATAAGATCTCGGCAGTAGGCTGTTACATTCTTTCTTTCAATTGCTATAATGAAAGGCATACAGACAACTGGGATTTACAAATTAGGGCAAAGATAGTCTATCCTAAGTGGCTAAACTGGTTTAAAAACAAGTGTCAGTGTGACCCACCCTAAACACTGATTTATTAATGTCATCTGAGTAAAATCTAGGCTATTCCCCAAGTCTCTAGCACTAAACTGAGCTGTAGGCTCTTGAAGACACTGGGATTTACAGGGATGTAAAATTAACCTGGTTATCAGAAGGCTTCTGGATATGCTTTAGGAACCAAAGAGTGTCTGCTAGACATGATGATGGCATATGCTAAGAGATGAGTCAACAGGAGAGTCAATCTACTCTGCATATTCTCCTGATGTGTGCTCATTAAGCAATATTCTGAAAACTAGTATGGCTTCACAGCTACTCTGATTTAGAGACAAGACTGCCCTGGATAGATCTCAATTATTAATTGATACTAGCACTCTTTTATATATCAGACTCTTATTAATTTGGTCAGCAAAACATAGTTGAATAAATTCATACACAAGTAATCTCTGGCTGCAACATTAAAATTGTAGTGACCCACAGCCACCAAGGCGTCAGAACTCAAGAGAGGAACTGATTATTCCAGCTCTTCTAATATTAACACACACACAGTATTCGCTCACTTACTGCGGGTATTACGTTCTAGACCCCCCTGCAATAGGTGAAAATCTGCGAAGTAAGAATCTTACATTTATTTTAGTATTTATGTATATTTTAAGGCTTTATAAACCCTTCCCACACACTTATAAACCATTCCCAGTCCCTTATTAACCTTCCCCACTCCCTTATTAACATTTTCCACACTTTTATAAACACTACTTATGTTCTTAAACATATTCTACAGTCTTAAACCTACGTAACTTTGACAACATATGTATACAGCACCGCAAAATCCCACAATACAGTGAAAAACCCATGATAAATAATTAAATATAATATTTTTAAACATCCCGTGATACAGTGAGGCCGCGATAAGTGAACCACGGTATAGAGAGGGACTACTGTACACAGGATGAAATAAAGTTAAAATATAGTTCTAAAACACTGGTAAATTAGTGTCTTATGAGCAGTTAGTCATTATCTACATCAAAATGATTCACTATAATCTCAATTTTGCAAAAAATTTCTTTTCCTAATCAGTTACTACAAACTATGAGAGATTATCACAAGCTTAGCCATTTCTTATGCATTTGTAGTCTGATGATTTAACTCTCCTTCGTTTCTTAAAATTTTCACATGCCCTCAGTAATAGCAACATAAAATATACACACGGCTTTTCCTTTTATTTGCCTTTGTTTCAAAACCACGTTGTTACTTTTGAATCTGGAAAATTCTATTCATACTTTGTTTAATCTTTTAAATCTATTTTGGGGTAATCCTACCCATAAATTAGCCTCTAAAAGTTTAAAAAACAACTCACAAATATCTTTACAGCAATTGTCACACATTTTGTTACATGCTTCTGAGTTCCATACTTCATCAAAATGTTGAGCTATTAATACACGGCGACATCTGCCAACACAGAGATACATATTAAGTGATCTAATGAAGTTTTAAGAATCCTTACTTCAAAATACAAGATTACATAAAGTATTAGTTTCCTATTGCTACCATCTCATTACCACAAACTTAGTGGCTTACAACAACACTAACTTATTATGTTACATGTCTACAGTACACAAGTTTGATGTGGGTCTCATTGGGTAAATCAAGGTGAGAGCAGGACATTTTCTTCTGGAGGCTCTAGAAGATAAATCTGTTTACTTTCCTTTTCCAGTTTCTACAGACTGCCCGCATCCCTTGGCTCAGGGTCCCCTTTCCTTCATCTTTAAAGCCAAGCACAGTAGGTTGAATCTTGACATCACATCACTCTGACTGCTTCTGTCTCTGCCTCCTTCCACATTTAAGGACCCTTGTGATTATACTGGGCCCACCCAAATAATCCAAGCTACTCTCCCTATTTTAAAGATAGCTGATTAGCAACCTTAATTTCATTTGGAACCTTAATCTCCTTTTGCCATGAAAGGTAATATACTCACAGGTTCCAGGGATTTGGATATGGACATCTTTGGGGACTACTGTCCGCCCACCATATAATTTTTCCATATGTACTTGATAAACAGGTTTTAAAAAGAAGTGATTCATTTTCAAATTCAGTATTTTACTATTAAGTCTTCCTGGTAGCAGTTCCTTGTATTTTACAGTATCCATTTGAGTCTAAACTCAAAAATATGCCTCATGGGGGTCCACTGGACATCTAAGAAAATTTTCACTTTCTCATTTCTTTAACTAGATTATTGCAGCATCTATAGGAAAGAAATACCATTTTCTGCCACTATCTGGTTATCACTTATTTCAAAATTTTTGAGTCCTTTTGATGTGATGGGCAATAAGAGTACAAAGATGACAAAGGCAGAAAGGCCATCAAGGAGCTATATGGTTTAACTAAATGCACCCTGAATAGATTTAAATTTATTTCTTAAGGAGAAAGACCCTGCTCATCAACCTATCAGCTGATAAGATGGTTGGGATATGTTACGGAGCTCAACTCTCAAAATGCCCCTTATACACCTGTACAAAATTATTAAAACATGTAGCTATATACTCATGCCAGAGAAAAAAGGCTTGAACTCACTATTTGTATCAAAAACTTAAGTAAAATAGTTTTGGAGAATTATCTCAGAGACAGAATATATTTTCGTGCATTAGGGCAGATCCTGCAGGTCCTCACTCTTCAGACACCTGCTTTTTTACATGTTCACACTTGATGTTCTATCAATGCATTTACTGACTTTCCTAAGTACCCAAAGTAACATCATATACTTTCAAATTGTGTTTGTCTTTAATTGACAACAGTTAAGAAAGGGCATGTGGCTTACTTGCTTATGTTCTGACAGTATGACACCATCTCATAAAGCTTCTGTTGTCCCACATTTTCCATCACCACCATTGAACTGATTCTGAATATGTCTCCAAAGCCATAATACAAAATGCAGTCTGCTTTCATGTCATCTCGACCTATAGTATGAAAGATCTTGAGATTGCAGAATTATTTTTAAAAACTCAAAATAAGTAAAAGTAATATATGTAAAATCAGCTAGCAATGCTTCATTGTCTAAGTATACAACTAGAATTTTCAGACAGAAATGTGAAAGTTAGTTTGTAACAACTGCCCTCAAATTTTTTAAAAAAACAAATAGAAGTATCAATAATCAGCTTTATTAAATAAAAAATGTGTCCATAAGTAATCCAGTTATTTAATTTACAGAGTGAAAACCACTAATTAAAAATTCAGGAGGCAAAAAAGGACATCAAATTACCACAGCAAACATAAGACACAATTCAAAACACTCTAATAGAAAATCAGTGAAATTTCTTCACAGGCAAATTAAGTATAAAATTGAAAAAGAGTTCATCGTTTATTCTAAAAATAGTAGCAAATAATGAAAAATACAGAACTATTGAATATCATTTATAATATGTTTCTTGAAAAAGCTTTTTTTATAATGACTTCTGGGTTTGAGTTATACATACCTGCACGTCCACTCTCTTGGTAATAATTTTCCATAGATTTACTCATTGAATGATGAATAACAAATCTCACATCTGGTTTATCAATTCCCATACCAAATGCAACCGTTGCCACTACTACCTAAAATGTTTTAACATTTTACATGTTAATTAAGTCAAGCTAAAATATTCTTAAAGGTGAATTAGGCTTCTATTGAAGATATATACTTCACCTGAATTTCATTGGCTGACCATCTTCTATGAACATTGGTCTTATCTTCTGGTTCCATGTTGGCATGGTACGCACCTGCACTAATTCCCAGTTTCTGTAAACTAACTGTAACTTGCTCAGAATCCTTCTGAGAAAAGCAATATATGATTCCTGTAGTAAAATATGTCCAATTGTTTTATATATTATATATATATAATATTCCTGGAAAGAGGATTTTTAACACTCAAGACAGTAATTAATACAATGCATGGGGAAGAACAATTTATGAAAAATTTCAAGGCCTTGAACACGTATTGACCTTTTGATATAATTCACAATTTGATCGCCAGCTTGATCTAAAGCAGAAATGAGCCTTGAACACAGCTGATGGAACCCACTGCCTCTTTTCTCTCTCTCACTTTATCTCCCACTACAGTATTTCTCAAACCGATGTCCCACAGCTCCATCAGATGTTAGCAAGTGTGCTGTGAAAAAAGCTTCACGCGCATATGAGTTTAAGGAGCACTGAATCAAGTTAACAAGCGTCTTTCTTTATTTGCAGGGCTGGTTAGAACAGATATACCCTGTGAACCTCCAGGAAGGATAAATAGCTAGTCACAGCCTTTTCCAAAATTATTTGACCCTGAACTCCTTACCTGGGTTACCCATTCATATCTCCCAAAAAACTATAGAACAATTTTTGAAATGCAACATTTACACAAACTCTTTGCTTTAGTAACTTGCCTATTCATTAATCTCGAAACACAGGTATATATACTCTCAAATCCATTCATACTTAACTCATTCAATATGATCTATTTTTTTAATGTGTCCTTTCCTATAACGGACTCTATTTTATATCCCTTAAGAACATCTGTGCTTAATCTTCTATCTTACACATAGTGGGTACTAATTGAATACGTGTTATTAAAAATTAACATTATGTCATTATGTCTATTCTTTAAAGCGATCAAGTATAAATAAGCAAAAATACATCAGTTTTATAACTCATAATCTGTGTTATCAAATGTCACATCCAGTTTCTATGATCACCAAGCAAATTAATTTTATTATAACATGTTCAAGTATCTTCTGCCATGCATTAATATTTTTGATGCTAATCATTTATCAGTAGTATAGCAATGTAATATTAGTTACTTTTTGAAAGTTCTCTCTCAGTCTTCAAAATTGGTTTGCTATTTTATTACCTGATTGCCCTTTGTATCTCCCATTAATGACCTTTACAACATCTTCTATAAAATCTTCAGTGTTTGAGGGCTTTTGCCGAACCTAAGAAAAGCTAACTTTATTAAAAAGTAAATTAATGAGTACCATCCAAGTAGTCACTTACTGACAACTTTCATAAGCACTGTGTTTCTTCTGTTATTCTTTCACTCACCTCATATGACTCACCCTGCCACCTCCCAGCCTCTTCTTATCCTTATTTTTGAATTTACCAGAGATGAGAAGGCACGGAGGCACTGATTAACTTGTAAAGATGGAGACTTTATTTTATGGTGCTACTTTTATAAAAACATAAACCATGGCATAAATAACTACTCAATGAAAACTCAGAAAAATATTAAACCTATTCTTAAAAGGATTAAAAGGGAAGAAAAACAATTGCTAGGTTATTTATAACTGTTGTTTAACTTTCAAAGTTACTCATCAAATGTAATCTAAATAGGGGATATTAGCAAATCTTTAATGGCATATTAATATTGTATGATTTCATAATTTTTTTTTATTTCATAATTAATTTCAGTAAGGATGTCATTAGGATCCTTGGTGTCAATCTCTGCTTCTTCTCTATCCTTGCACAAGAAAGAATCTATATAAATTTAATAAAGCAGTATATTCTATGTAAACTAACAAAAATATGCAACAGAAGAGATAGCAGAAAAAAGCACTTATTGATGAGTCTGCTTATAATTACCTCCTGGTTTTAAAACTTTTAAACATAGTTAACTCATGCAAATAAATGTCATGAAAAGGTAACCTCTCTGCTACACCCTTCACAAAAGCTGTAAGTTGATATAAAAGTTACATACCTCATAATATAGATTTGGCCGATTAAAAGAAGCTGTAAAAGTAAAACACTTTTCGACACACAATATTTTCTGAGCATCCTTCAAAACATGACTTGTTGCTGTTGCAGTCAGGCCAATTAGTGCTGTCTTTGGGAACTGCCGCTTTAAGATACCAAGTGCCTTATAATCTGGAAAAAAAAACACAAATGGCACTCTTTCTACCCTTTAAGGAAGAGAGTAGACTAAGCCTTTGCACATGACAGAGATGATCACTGACTGCTGTAACTGGTCTCCGTAGCTATCTATCTCAGTAAAGCCTTTTTGAATAGGCAGGCTTTATTACACTTTAACTGGTTCTTTGAAAACACTGTCTGTGGCCACAGATGGAACTTCCTGTTGAGGAGAATAAATACCTAACATTTCCAGTAACCTCTATACTACATGTGCTGAACAGGAGATTGAAGAGGCAGCGGGCGTAGCCAAAGCATTTGAATTTATTACAGCTGACAAGAGGTAAAAGAGACCGTCAGCCTAAACCCTTCAATCATCAGGAGTATCCAAGAGTGGTAAGTTCAGACCAGAAAAAGCTTGGTGAGGGCACCGCTTTTTTATAACCTATTTTAGGAAACCAATCTGGGCTCATACCTCTCATACACATCTACATCATTAGATAAGTTGTCCTTAAGTACTTAAATTATTTGGATTAAAGTGAAAAAGAAATTGCTAAATGCTAAGGTAGAGGCCTATGAAACTACAGAGGAGAAAGGAGCCACATGGAAGGTTGCGAAGGTTTCAAAGAGCTACCATTTGAGTTGGGTCTTGAAGAATAGGCAAAGTTCCTCAGGAAGAGAAGAGGAAAACATCAGGCAGAGGAAACAGCATATACACTACAGACACACTGGCATGAAATTACTCAGGAGGCTGCGATAAGAGCAAGCAGTTCAACAGGGCTATATCACAGCGTAATTTGCTATTTGGATCTATCATCAACACCATTGAGCAGGGAACCATTTTCCCTTCATGGTCCGAGTTAGACCTGAAAGCTTGTTCTCTAAGACCATGAACAAGACCACTCTCTCCACTTTCATTCAACATAGTATTGGAAGTCCTAGCCAGAGCAATTAGGCAAGAAAAAGAAATAAAAGGCATCCAAACTAGAACAGAAGAACTGTCACTATTTGCAGATAACATGTTGTTATAGACAGAAAATCCTGATGATTCCACCAAAAAAGCTATTAAGACTAATAGATTCAGTAAGGTTGCAGAATACAAAATCAATATACAAAAGTCAGTTGTGTTTCTAAACATTAATAACAAACTATCAGAAAGAGAAATTAAGAAAACAGTAGCACTTACAATTGCATAAAAATAATAAAATACCTAGAAATATATTTAACCAAGGAGGTGAAAAGTCAATACAATGGAAACTATAAAGCATTGATAAAAGAAACTGAACAAGACGCAAATAAACAGAAGACACAAATGAATCGAAGAACAAATAGTTAATATGTCAATACTATCCTAAGCAATCTACAGAGTCAATGCAATAGCTTATCAAAATACCAATGGCATTTTTCACAAACTTAGAACTAATAATCCTAAAATTTATTTGGACCCCGAATAGCTAAAGCAGTCTTGAGGAACAAGAACAAAACTGGAAGTATCACACTCTGGATTTCAAACTATACTACAAAGCTATAGTAATCAATAGAGTATATTATAACTCAGAATGTCAACTGAAGAAGACAACTTTGAGGAAGATGCAAATTCCTCAACAGATGTGAAGAACCTAGAGGTCAGTAAATCTTTATGGCTAAAGGTGGAATAGTATATTTGCTAACAGACATACATTTCAAAGGATAAAGGCAATTAGACTAAACACTACCTTGCAGGAGTAAAGATACTACAGATTCTGCCTCTTGGCTCCCCTTATATTAGGGCAAGAGAAAAAGAGTAATAACTACCCAAGAGGATAATTTTAATGGAAGCAGGAATTTTCAATCATGTAAAGCTGAGTAATAAAATAGTCCCAGCATTAGGCTTTTCAGACACAACATACCTACCAGGTCTGAAATCATGACCCCAGTGACTACAGCAGTGAACTTCATCCACAGCTATTCGGGTAAGTCTCCTTGCCTCATAGGCTTTCTCTAGTCTTGACATAAACATTTTGCTTTTTGCAATTTTCTCTGGAGTCACATAAATTAGCTTTAGCTTGGAGTTTTTATTGACCATTTCAGCATGAACCCATTTCACATGCTCCTATTGAAAGTAAAAAAAAAAAAAAAAGACATAATGATAGAACTAAGCCAGCAGACTGCAACACTAAGTGATAAATGAAGATGTTCATTACTCAAAAGCAATAGCCTTGGACTATTTAACATCAGATATTTCAGTCATTAAAATTGAAATCTTCAGTACTATCTTCATGGCAGCTGAGTGAATAGAATTTTAGTTATTTACTTACACCCAAGCTGTTGGTAAAAGAATAATCTCATTTGACAAAAAGAGAACAAGAAATGAATGACATGATACTTCAATAAGCATGTATTCTATGAAGACTTAATTCTAAATTGTTCATAATAAATGCCAAAATTTAAGCTAAGTGCAATAACTATGGTTATAAAGGTGTTTTATTAATTTTAACATTATTATTTGTAGTCACTATCTATCTGTGAACACAAGTTATTCTTGATTAGCTACTTTAATAATGCCATCAAATCTACATATAATCTCTTAATTAACTTAATTAAGATTATAATATCAAATATATATATATATTACATATAACAAAAATAAATCTTAGGCAGTAATAGTTATTGGGTTCTTACTACTGTTTTATTTTATATAAAACTCTGTACATTAGATGCCATTTTTTCCTTCTCAACTAATAGGACCGAAAGAAGTGTTAAGAAATGATGGTAGATGTGATAGAAAGTCAAAACTGCTTTCATTATCCCAGAAAGCAGTTTATTAACTCCTGGAAATATTCTTAACTTTTTAAAGAAATAGCCAAAGTACATTAAACATTTCAAGTGGCCCTAAATGTCCCAGAAATCTTAGGGGAGCAAACATGAAGTTATCTCCTCAGAAACAGGCAGATACAAAAACACAAAGAAAACAAAAGGAAAAAAAATGTAGCGCTTTCTGGCTGAATAAGTGGAGAAGCAAGGTTTAAAAATTAAAAATGTTGTATTCGCATCCTATTAACTACTAGTGACAAAAACAAGAAAACTCGATTTATCCCTAAATTTTCAAGCAGTAGTGATATGGCATGAACTTGTAATTATACAACTTTCTAACTACTTTACATATATGTACTCTCTTTTTCAGTGTAAAGGAAAAACAGTATTAGAAGGCAGTGTTCTCCATAGATTAATTCTGTCAAATAAGAGTAGCTATAATGACACAAGAATTTAAATAAAACAAAAACATATGAGAAAAACTAAAGGAGCCAGGATTTCTTGGAGATATGACTAATTTGAAGTCTGGAAAGAAATATACAAAATGAGCCTGGAGCATCTTATTATAAAAGAAAGCAAGGAGTGAAAAGCTATGGGGTGAAGGAAAAAAGATTCAGGAGCTAATTTAAATAGATCCTCAATGCCCCAAAATAAGACTATGTCAGCATAAAAAATAATAATAATAATAACTGTGGATTAAAATATATCAAATATGTTAAAAATCCATATAAATATGGGTATATATATATGTATATTTGGGGGGAAAGACCTTATTAACTACCTTTGGAGATGCTGGAAACCAACTCTTTCTGAAAACTGGTAAAGAAAGGAAAAGGATTTTCAAACTGCAAAAAGTTAATAAGGAAAAAGTTCTTTATAGAAAAGCTTATAGTGATAGAATTAAAAATCATCATTTATAACTTCCTAAATAGCAGCTCTAAGGTAAGAAATAATCATGGGTGGCTAATAAAACTACTAGGTCAACACTGATAGAAAAACTGATTATTACAGAGCAGGCAGACATCACCTGAACCTACTGATCAAGCTCAATAGCACAAAGAAATAACCAGGTATTATGTAATTCCTGAGTATTGCCATGGGAAGTATACTCTTGCAATTACAAAAAAAAAAAAAAAATCCAAATCTAAGTTCAATCAAATGTTCAGATCTAACTAGAAGGAACAAGTTAAACATCACAAGAGTGCAATCAGGGAAATTCAGAATATAAGAACTAGAAGACAAAGAACCTGGTTTCTTCAACAAATAATTTGCACAAGCAATAAAAATAAATATGGAGAACCTGTGGCTATAACAACCAAATACAACATAATGCATAAATCTATCTGGACCATGATTTAAAACAAAAAAGATTTGATAGATCTCAGAGGGGAGGGGCATAAGGGGGGGACTGGAAAAATGAGCTAAAGAACATATATGCATATATGATTAGCCCATCGGTATAGACAACAATGTGGTGGAGGTTGCTGGGGGGTGGGGCTGGGTGGAAGGAGGGCAAAGGGGGGGCGGAGGGATAAGGAACATCTGTAATAATGTCAACAATAAAAAATATTAATAGTTTAAAAATAAGATTTGATAAAACAGATATCTGAGTATTTTTATTGATAATTTTAAGAAATTGATTTAAAATACTAAAGGGGTTACAACTGAAATATGATGTACGGGATTTGTTTCAAAAAAACAAACCAAGAGGGAGGAGGTAGGGAAAATAGGGGGTGGATAGATGAAGAAAGATCAGCCAGATGAAGGTAAGAGTCCATTCCTAAATGGAAGAAATTCCACAGGATAGGGTTTCATATTAGTAATTCATTAAAAATTCTTGCTTATTATTTTATAGTGGGTAATACAAAATAGGTCAGCAAATATTTCCCGTATAGTGCCAGATAGTAAATGTTAGGTTTTGTGAACCATACAGTCTATCACAACTACTTAACTCTGCAAGTGAATGAGCAATAAAATTTTATGCACATTGAAATCTGAATTTCATATCATTTCCATACTTCACAAGTTTTTTAACCATTTAAAAATAGAAAAATCAATCTTAACTCATGAACCATACAAAATAGGCAGTGGGCTAGAAATGACCAGTAGTTTTCAGCTCCTGATATAACCAGTAATCAGTTTAAATTTTATAAGCAATTAATTGTAGCTAAGGTTCCTATTTCAGTGAAGAGCTAAAAAATAAATAAATAAATAAGCCACAGTGGCGTACCTTAGAACTAGAAGCATTTAACATGGTAGCTGAAATTTCTAATTGTTTTAAAACTATTAATTGGTCTTCCATAAGAGAGATCAATGGACAAATCACAAGTGTAAAACCTGGAAGAGAGAAAAATCTAATTTAAATTTTATACCACCACCAGAACAAGTTTCGACCTTTACTATAACTTGTGGGCACTACCCATCAATTCAGACTAATTTTCAATCCAACTTTAGCCATATACTATCTATTTCTTACTCTCATTAATAAAGGAGAAAGTTACAAATAAATGGTCCTAAGCCAAATAAGCAAATATGTGGTTAAGTAGAAATCTCCTCCCTCATTCAGTCCTACAAAAATATAGCTAATATCAGTTTGAATTTTTAATTCACTATCATTTTAAACAATAAGTACTGGTAATCTCAGTAAAATAATATAAATCAAGTAAAAAACTATCCAGTTATATTAAAGTTATTCCAAAACTTCCCCTTCCCAAAAAACCATAACAATCTGTACAATTGAAAATGTTACATAGGTATTCGTCTATTTACTGCACCAGGTTAATTTATTCTGAGTAGAAATCAATGAACAGTTTATTGACTAAATGAAGTTCTGGTAATATATCCCCTTTCTCTTAAAACAAATTGTTGACAGTTATTAAGAGCTATCCTACATTGTTAAAAATATGACCTCATATTTCTACTGTTTGTTTCTTAAAATAACCTCGGGAAGAGGGCAGACCCATTTATTTTTTAAAAGACTTAAAAATATATTAAGAGAAATAACATTTCTTCAATTTAAAATCAATTTTTATTTATACATACCATCTGAACATAATGCTGGTAACTGGTAGCATAAGCTCTTCCCACCTCCTGTAGGCATAACAAGAAATATATCCTTTCCAGACATTGTTACATTAATAGTTTCAAGCTGAAGCAGTCTGAATTTCTCCAGTTTAAAGACATTTTGCAGAACATCTTTAACTTTATCAGACCATGGAAAATCTAAAAAGAGTAAAATAAGTTAATTAGATCATTTAGGATTATAAATGAGACACATGCACATGGCTGCTTTTACAATAATCAGATAAATATATATAAGACTTTAATACTCTTGACAATTTAACTTTCATAATAATAATTTTGAGATTAGTTTAACTCATTAAGCTATAAGCTAAAGCAAAAGCAAATTTAATGATATACCATAAGAAACAGTGTATCAGAAAAAAAATCAAAACCTTTGCCAGCTGAGAATTAACCTCCACAGAAGAAGGCGCTTAATGAGATATTTGAAAAACCATCTGAATGTCAACCAAGGAATTCAAAGTATCATAAAAAACTCAAGTATTATGAACAAAGTTAACAGTTACCTAGAATTGTTGGTATAAATATCCTGTTTAGAAGTGAATCACTAGAAAACAAGACCCACAAAAGCACTGCTATTCCTTCTAAAATTACAGTATTTCTTTTTTGTTTGTTTGTTTTTTGGTTGTTCACCAATGTTTATTTTTCAATTACAGTTGCCATTCACTATTATATTAGTTTCAAGTGTGCAGCATAGTGGTGAGACACTTATATAACTTACATAGTGATTCCCCATAAGTTTGGTACCCACCTGACTCCTCACATAGTTATTACAACATTACTGACTGTATTCCCTAAGCTGTACTTTACAGCCCATGACTATTCTGTAACTGCCAATCTGTACTTCCCAATCCCTTCACCCTTTTCACCCATTCCCCAACCCTTCTCCCATCTGGCAACCATCAGTCTGTTCTCCGCATTTATGAATCTGTTTCTGTTTTGTTTATTTTGTTTTTAGATTCCACATGTAAGTGAAATCATATGGTATTTGTCTTTTTCTGTTTCCCATTATAATTAATGATACACATGATGTTTAGCAGGATCTTAAATCAAAAAAGATTTGTTCACTAGAGCATGAAAATGAACTGGACTTTGGCAAAAAGTTTGAGTTTTTTAATTGTTTAATTTTGTCTAGTGAAAATTTAGTTAAAATAAATATCTTATTTTCCCAAGCATTGATTCATGCTGTTAACATTACTGTTGTTACCCATATTTGGAAAAAAAAATAAGGTCTGAATGATAAAAGCCTAATTCAAAAAGACTACAGAACACGGAGAATAAAAGGTCTGTCTATAAGATTCCCATGACAGTTAAGGAAGCCAGTTTCACCTCTAAGTTTACTGGAAAGCACTGGCCCAGACACAATGATCTGACTCCACTTTAAAGAAACAAGAAGAAAAAAGCTGGCAAGAACAAAAAAAAGAATAAACCTTCTTTATTCCAAGAGGCAGGTGAAGAGTCACATTCATTGCTTCCCCCAGCATCAGAATCCTCCAAACACTGCTTTATTCTGTTTGTTAGGACGTTTTTTTTCTGAGTAAGCTCCTGTTGCCTTTCCAGAAGTTCCTGAATTTGAATGTCTACTGCATGTAGTTCGTTGTTCACAGAATCCAATTCCTCAGTTAGAGCTGTAAGAGAGGAAAGAGGATACAATGAGTAAACAGAGTCAGTTACAATTTTAGATTTCACTATTGATTTTTAGATATTCTTCACCATCTAAACCACAGATAAACTTGTAAGTTTTGCAGACTGGTTAAGAACATTTGTTTTGGAGTCACACTGGCAGGACTTAAATCTCAGGCCCTACTCTTACCTGCTGAGTGACCACAGGTAAGGTACTTAACTGAGCCTCAATTTCCCTATCTGTAAAATGGGAATAATACCTAGTTTTCATAGCACTATTATAAAAAATTAAGTGAGATAACATATTGAAGGCTCTTGACATAGTAACTGGTACACAGCTAAGCATATTGAATAAGTGATATTTATATTAATTATGATGTAGGGCAGTGGTCCAAAAATCTCCTAAATCAAGTAAAGTGACCTGACTTGGAAGCAAAAGGAAGTTATTTAAAAGCAATCCTCTAACTTATTAGCTATTTATTTCCCAATAACCATTCACCTTTGGGCTCATATGATGGCAGGATAAGGATTCAATGATTATACACAAGATGAAGTAACAAGTGAAAAAGAATCAAGTGTGCTATTGGAATTGGCATTACAACTTCATCGTAACTAATTTATAAAGCCTTATCATATGATTCTAATGAAAGTCAAAGTGAGATTCCTTTTGACACCACATCTATGGAAGCTGTAAAATTTTTAAAGATGTCCTTGGTGCTTTACAAAACACTTGCCTGCATTATTTAGCGTCCACTTTTAGCACCTTCTCATGAGGTAAAATCTTATGGTTATGATTTAAAATAGGATGTTATGGTGACGTTGTATTGTACCATCTGCCAGAATTCCCTTCCCTGTATGGTTCTGGGTTAGGATTGGCCACAAGTCAGCTCTGCATGAGATCTGGAGGTGGCAATAACAGCAGGTTGAGTTACATTCAGGTGCTTGGCATGAGGTCAAACGTAGCTGCAGCTCACTCATGTCATCATAGATCTTCTGGCTCACCTTGCTGGTGTGGGGCAGAAGCCAGTTCTTCCAGCCCCTGAAGAATCTTCTTTGGGCAGTAGCTTGGCCCACAGCTTCTTTGAATCCTTGAGCAACTTCATGTGCAACTTCCTGTGACAAGTACAACAGCTCTTCCACAGGGCACCAGCATCCTGGAAGTCAGAGCCTTGTAGGCAATGACAGACCAACATGAGTCCCAGTGAGAAACAGGCAAGTTGCACATTGTCCTTGTAGATTTCAGCTGATGCTTACCCGCCCACACTTCACATCCCTCTTCCCATCCCTAATGCTGGCACTACTGACTTCAGGGCTAGCAATGGACTGCTTAACCAGCTCCTGGGGTCATGGAGGGACTAATACCCATGATAAATTTCTTATACCGGATGGAAACCTAACCAACACCCAGTACTGTTCCAGATGAACAGAAAGTTAAGGTTGGGCTCCCTGAATTGCTTCCAGGCCACCTGGAATTGGGTCTCTGATCTGATTTTATTTCAAGACATGAATGGCCTTTGTTTGCAGTGGTAAAAGGGACAATGGTATCCCCTGGCATGCAGTAGACAAAATCATTTAAATTATAATCTATACACACTGGTAATTAAGTATCTAGAGCTACTTTAGAACTTGGAGAAAGAAATGCAGGATCTGAGTAAAGAGACCTCAAAGTTGCTATGACTGTCCTAAAAGAAATTTTATCTCCTGTAGCTACAATGTGAAGATTATTGAATACCCACCCTAAGTCTACATTCTGCAGATGGCTGAAATACAATTATATTGAATCCCCAACTTTGCAGGGCCTCGTATTAAAGATAGTGATTAGGAAAATGTGACCCTTGTAATTGGAATGGGAACATCTGGGCAGATTCCAATGAAGCAGGAACACTCAGCCATTAAATTCTGCCAAGTCTCTTTTGCCCTTTCTTCCCTTTCTGAAACAGCCTCCTCCTGCCTGAAACACCTATAATGGTCTTTCCTTGGGTAGTTGTTTTGCAAGGGATTGCTAATCCTCCTAAGGATCTTCCCCCACCACCTCTCAGCGCTTCAAGACCCAGGAAGCTCTAGAGGGTGAGGTACAAAAGTGAGACCCATGAGAAGACACAAAAAACACCAAACAAGATGCATTTGCCAATACATACACCAGAAACCTAGGGAATAAATATGGGAAGAGATACTAAGGGTACTAAATCAAGGTGGATGGAATATAATATTGAATGAAACTAAATGTATTGCTATGGACTCAATAAGACATTCTGGATTTAGTGAGCTAAGAGTGCTCAGGAGTAGCTTTAATAATTTACTTACTTGGTTGCCAGAAACTGGGCCCCTAAGATGGATATCAGAAAGTTGGATGGAATGATACAAGTGTAGATTCCAATGAAGTCAAAGGGCTAGAAGTTCCAGGGTATACTACATAGGAGGGCATCCGGAGGCTTGGGGAGATTGGGGTACTAGAGTGGATTATCAGGTATATTGATTATCCACTCCCTCGCTGTACACCATGAGGATCCAGAGGACACTCCCTTCACCGAGGCTGTGAGAAATACATTCACGAGGGGAACCCCAGCATCCCTGAAGAGTTCTGGAGTGGTTGTTCTCTGTAAGTCAGGAATGACAGTGGGAAGTACTGCCTTTACACTAGACTACCTGCATCAATGAGAATGATGGATTCTAAGATACAGGGACTAAATGGTGGCAGTTCACAACCAAAGAAAAGGTAGATGTGGTTGCCATAACAGGCAACAGAGCAGAAGCAGTAATCAGAATAGTCTGACTGACAGAGATCTTTGGCAATGCTAGTTGATCATTGTTTCTGAGATGGAAACAGATGATTTGATTTTATAGGTAGAATATAAAGCCCTGATTCTGGTAAACATAAGTCTCATTTCAATCACCACAACAGTCTTCATCCTTCAACCAATTCCCAGACAGGAGCCAATGTACAGACCCCAAGTCACTTGAATCAAATGGAGGTTGGGGCCCTTTGAGGAAGGACATTACTACACGGCTAAAAACTTACGTAGTAAATCTTTCCACGAGTCTCCTCCAGAGAAACTTATCAGGGAAATTGTGTATTGGAGGAGGAAAATAATTTCTCAGAAATTACTGAACATTGACAGTAAGAAACAAGAACCATAATACCTACAAGAATTTCTTTTTTGATGTTTATATATATCCCATATATGGGTTTCTCATTCTTATTGGTGGGGTTTTTCGTGTGTGTTTGTGTATGTTTGTCCTTTCTATGCCTTTAACACCTAAAATAAAAAGTGTTAATAGTAGCTAATTTCATATCTCAGGATTTAAGTTAGAGGATTACCAAGAAGGATGCAATTCAGCAAGAAATAAGCATCATCGATATATAAATAGAATTTGTGCCCTCTTTTGGAGTGATATGGGATAGCTGTGACTTGTTAAGCAGAAGCATAACTTTGCTATTTCCTTTATTTCGAAATTAAACATAATTAAATTAAAAGAGGAGTCTACGGGTACCACGTAGGCAAGGGGTGAAGTCTGGTGGCTTTGTACTGTGAGAACTTAGCTATGCTAAAACGTCATTTCCTAGAATTTCTTCCCTGCATAGTTCTAGGTTAGGGCAAAGAGAACTTTGCCAGAAACTTGGAAGGTGGAAGTGAAGCAGCGGCCATATTTTCCATATTTAAGAAGGTCAGTGTAAGGTCAGGGCTGGTGACCTCATTGGCATGTGGCAGCAGCTGAGCCCACAGCTCCAGCTGCTGCTAGACATCTCTGCGGAAACAGCAGTTCCCCCAGATCTGTTGGTTCTCTTCTCAGCTTCTCTGAACCCTCAGCCAGTTGCATGCAACTCCATCGGAAGTACACCAGCTCTTTGACATGTTTTCTGCATCATCCAAATTGGAAAATTTGAGGCAATGAGAGATTAATACAGGTTCTAGTTAGAAACGGAAGTTCATCTTCACAGGTGGCAGTTTGTTTTTGCATTCCCCACATCTTCTTTTCCAGATGCTGGTTCTGCCAACCTGAGGCCCAGTGCCAGACACACAGGGAACATGCATAAAGAAAGAGCTTAACCACCTCCCATAATCACATAAGGGTTCATACCTATAGTAAATCCCTTATAGCATTCATAGTGCCTCTGCTTCTCTGATGAAACCCTAGCTGATAGAGATGTTAATGTCGACCCATGGAACACAGTCATATTGTATCTTAGACAAAATCCTGATTGCCTACAAATATTAAAAAGTACAGCTAGCTGTAATAAGTTGGTTATTTCAATGTTTTTTGGTCAAACCTATCATTTCTAATGCTGGTATATGCAACACAAGACTTTACTATATGAAATGAAATTGAAAAATAAAGTATATAATTTCAACAATCCATAATGAAGAGGGACTAGGAGTGAATAGGGCTTATTACAGCAACTCTATCTCTAACGCACAGTGAACTGAGTAGGGATCATACGCCAGTGTTCCTGAGCTTGCAATTGACGCATGGAAGGTGCCAACCTTCAGAAACAGCACATTTTCTAGCAATATCACAAACTGAAATTAACACTGAAAGTGATTTGCCACCATGGAAGTCATGAGATCCAAAGTAACAAACTATCTGAAGGCAATTTCAAAGAGGGATTTCAAATATAGTTCAACAAGTGGGTAGAACAATAGAAAAGGTAGATTTATTTGAAAGGGGTACAATATTATGAAAGCAATTATTTGTAATAAGTATCTCTTATTAAATAAAATGTATCTATTTCATTGTTGTTATTTTTAAGTCATACCCCACTGATAAAGCTGAAGTCTGATTAAATAAAGTAAAATAACATATGCAACCCAAAAATGATCATACTGAACTGAGCTGAGGTTCAGTAACATCTCTTAAACCCTCATTTTAATCTCTAAGTAAAGATTGCTTCGGTTAGCACTTAATATAACTTAAATTCTTTTTTTATTGTTTTTCTATTACAGTTGTCCCATTTTTCCCCCCATTGCTGCCCCCCACCCAGATCGCCCCCTCTCCCACAGTCATTCCCCACCCCGTTGTCCATGTCCATGGGTTATTTTTACTAGTTCCTTTACTAGACCCTTCCCCTATATACCCTCTTCTCTCCCTCCCCCCACAAAGCCCCCCTGATAACTGTTTTTCTGTTCCTTGTTCAATTTTGTTCTAAATTCTTAAAGTTTATTAATAATGCTCAGAGTATGAAAATGAGTCATGAGTCAAAGCCAAAACTATGTCATTATTTTTTCCTGTTTGTATTTAAACAAACTGGTTTGTGAGTGGCATGGGAGGCTGGTGCCATTTCTTTACTTTGAAAAAAACCTAATCTTGTCACTCTGCTATTAAGAGCTGGTATGTAGCAAAGGCCATATTCCCTAAACTGTACAAAAGACTGAAAAGTAACCATATAAAAGTTCCTCACCACTGCCATCCACCTCTTAATCGAACAGATAACAAGATTTCATTAATAAGCACAGTCCTATCTGGTCAAGTTAACGGGAACAAATAATGGATAGACACATATCAAAATACCAACAGTATCTGCCTGGAAGAGGTAGAATGTTTTTCTTTTATATTTTAAAAACATTTCAAATTAACTCCACTTATAGGAATGTATCTTAAGGAAATAATCAGAGAAGCACACAAAGCTTTCAATTCATAGATGTATTTTTTTGTTTTAAAAATGGAAACAGCATAAAAATTCAACACAAAAAGATTAAGTAACATTATTTATTTAATGTCACTTCAAAACAACAAAATACAGTGCAAGTATTAGAATATTTACAATACAGAATTTATTTAACAGTATGTTTAATTCTATACTTATATTATTTTTTAAATCACATTTCAAAACAGTATGTACTGTATATATTTTTTACTTGTTTAATAATAAATTAAATGTTATAGTATTAATCTAAGGAATAAGATTAGAATTGATTTATATTTTCTAGTTTACAATTTTTAGGTTCCTAGAATTCAATCAAAAAACATATTCTCCTTGGAACCTTTATGCATTGCTGGTGGGAATATAAAAATCGTGTAGCCGCTATGGAAAATATACACAGCAGTTACTCAAAAATTTCAATGTGTGATCCAGTAATTCCATTTCTAGGTATATACCCAAATGATTGAAAGCAGGGAATCAGATATTTGTAAACCAGTGTTTACAGCAGCATTATTCACAATCCCCCCCAAAATGCAACAACCCAAATGTCCAGTGACCGACACTTGGATAAACAAAAGGTGTTATACAGAAGGTGTTATATACATGCAATGGAGTACTATTCATCTTAAAAAGATATATATTACAAACTGGATGAATCTCAAAGACATTATGCTAAGTGAAATAAGTTAGACACAAAAGGACAAATATTATATGACTCCACTTAAATGAAGTACCTAGAACAGTCAAATTCCTAGAGACAGAAAATAGAATAGTGTTACCAGGGGTTGCAAGGAAGGGAGCAATAGGAAGTTATTGTTTAATTGCATACAGAGTTTCAGCTTGGGAAGATGAAAAAGTTCTAGAGATGAAGATCGGTGACGGATGCACAACAATGTGAAGGCACCTAATGCCATTGAATTATATGCTTTAAAATAGTTTAAAATGGTAATCTTTGTCATGTATATTTAGCATAATTTTTAAAAATCTGGAAAAACAAATTTTTTAAGCAAATATATTTTAAATTTACTTATTTTTAGTAAGACTTTTATTCAGAGCAGTTTAAGGTTCACAGTAAAATTGAGAGAAAGATAAAAAAAAAAAGCAAATTATTTTTCAAAGAACATGCAATTAAAAATAGAACAGACTAAAAATCAAAATGTAATCATTCCCACTAACCTGAAATAGATGCCATTCTAAAACCGAATTGGAAATCCAAATTTCTTTCTAAAAATGAAAAAAGAAATCATAGCAACATTTTTTAAAAACAGTACTATTGATTATGCTCAACTAATGGTACTGTCACAACTAAGCATACACACACACAAAAAAAAATTAGAAAGTAACATTTTAAATAAGGACTAAATGGTTCTTACAACACTGATTTTTTTTAATGGAAAATTCTCTATTTTTCAGAAGTGTCCAAGTCACATAAAAATAGAGTAACAAGTACAATGTAAATATCACAGAAAGAATCACGACATACAAAGTGATGTAACAAAAAAGAGCAAAGATGTGAAGTTAAATAGAGTACTAAATTTTTATGTAATTTTAGCAACATTATATACCTTGTTCCTCTCAGCTTCTTTCCCTACTTGTAAAATTGGGATAAACCTATCTTGTAAATAACAATTTGGACAGATTCAAATGTACCAGATTAAGCAAAAATCCATTAACATAAATAACCAAATTAATCATTCAACCTTTTACTGAATACTTGCTTTAAAGAATTGCGATTTAGGCTCAATTTTTTTAAAGGATTTCATATTCTATGGGGTGGGGGGTGGTAAATTTCAGAAGGAGAGAACCTGAAAACCTCAGAAGTAGGGAAACATATGGTTTGTATTAAACTCTAAATACCTATAAATGACTAAAACATAACAGTACATATATGAGCAAGTGGAAGGAGATGAGGCTTAAGGGTAGGAACTTTATTTAGGTTGCCTATAATCCCCCTGACCACTACCCCTAACTGATATGGACTATCAACATTTTCTAAAAGTAACTTAGAATGTTCTCCAAAGGCAACTTTAGCATGAAGCTACCCTTAACCAGACTGCTGACCTTCACCCATCCTACGCAGAATCCTGAAACTACCACTAGGCTGGAAAGATGGAATCTTCTTTGCCTTGCTAAGGTGTCTGGAATAGCCACGGCATATAACATACCAAAGTAGGGAAGTAGACCAAAAACTTTTAATTCTTTATTTACATAAACATCTCTTCACCACTTTATGGAAACAGAATCCTCCTTCTCTAGATCGCAAGGTTTTCTGGCAGGGGTTGAGTCTCCTCCCTTTGTATTCACATAGCCTAGTAAAGTGCCTGCAATATAGTGCAGACTCAGGTTTGCTGAGAATTGAAAGCCGAGGCTACCTCTACTCTAATGAAAGAATGTATTCTATAACCATTTCCCCCACTATTTTAAATTATATCTTTGATTATACTGTAAAAAAAAAAAAAAAAACTTCTAAGAAATTCCTCCTCCAAATGATATGATTTAATACTAAAAGATTTATCAATATAAAATATGTTCAGAAATGAATGAGCTATAGAGCAGGTCTGTCCGTCAGAAGTGTAGCTAAGCACTGTTAAAATCACAAAAAGAAGTCTAGCCTTGAAAACTACCTGAGCAGACACCACCAGTTTAGTCATACAACCAAAGTTTAATTTAGCTTGCTTTATAAAACTAACTTAACCTGGGTCGTTTCTCATTTAAGCCTCTGGAAATTGTAAGTAAAACTTAAAAGTTTCCCAAGGCTAATATGAGATAATCACGGACCAATTCCCTATCATTTAACACAATGTTAATGTTATAACCAGTCGCTGTGAAGATAAGCAGCCACTACCTTCTCACTATATAAGCTGCTTTAACAATACACCTCTGAGTTTCACTACGTGTTCTGGTTTGAGTGCCCCCGGTTAGCGAAATCTCTTCTTGGTGTTTGAACAAATAAACTTTCACTACTTCCGTTATTCACTGGTTTTATTTCTGTTGCTTCTGATGTTTGACAGCACCCACAGGAAATATTTTATAGTCTTGCACCCAGTCACCGACGCTGCCGGAAATGCCACTGAGGAACCACAGGTTAAATCAGACACACGTCCCCCCCCTCTCCCTGCCACCTGCGTTTAGAGGCAACAGCAATTTAATAAAACCCACCCATACGCTTATGCGTCCCCACTAGTATTTCCCAATAAACGATGACTGCCAATAAGCAGGCTTTGGCGACCAAGCTTCCTGCGTGGAAAACGCCGGAGATAAAACGAACGTGCCCTAAAGGGCCTGCGTTCCCCTGAGCTGGGCGACGATTACCGCCCAGTCTTTCCCCTGCCAAAGTGGGAGGAAGCGATCTGCTACAGACCGGCCTCGCCTGCAGGCAGGAAAAGGAAAGACTGGCCATTCCAGAGCGTAACCAGAGAAACAGCAGAAACTCTCCTCGAGAGATTAATAAACTCCTATCCGGCCTCCCCTGTCTTCGACCCCAAAGTGCCCCGAACTCCGAACTGCTCCTCACCGCGTTCCGCCGCTTTCCAATAAAAAGTTCCCGCCACCAAGCTGCCCTTTCTCTCGAGCCCGGAGCATCCACCCTTCCGGGTCGGTCCATTTAACCAATTGCAAGTAACACCCTCCTCTAATTGGTCAAGGGGTGTGGCCACCGCCGCGTCACCGAACAAGACTACGGTTAATCGGTTGATATTGGGAGCGGGTTTAGCCAATAGAAAGCCGTCTTTAAGCTAGGGTGAGGGTGGCTGCGTGTTTCCGGAAGACGTGGCGGCTCTCTTTTGGGTTGTTTCCCGGCTTCATTACTCCGGATTTTGCTTCGCATCCTGGGTTCCTCGAGGTGCCATCGTCGCTGTCCTCCCCGCTGCAGCCATGATTTCCTTAACGGACACCCAGAGTAAGCACCTGCCCCGGGTCCCCGCCTTGAACCCCGCACACCCCTAGCTCGGGCTGGGTCTCGTCCTCCCGCCCCCCGTGCGGGTCAATGAATGAAGTTCCGCGTTGGGGGCGGCGGCCTGCGAAACCTCTAGGACTCTGGGAACCTGGAGGGCTGCCTAGAGGTGGCCAGGGCTGGACTTGCAGTGGCAGACCGGCCTGGGAGTAGAGTCAGTGGCGTTTGGGGAGACGCCCCGAGCTGGGGACCGGGACCTCTCGCCAAGGGTCTGTCTCGCGCTTGGGTCGCGCCGCTCTCTCAGCCCCAGTGAGATGGACGCTCTGCTCCTGCGGACCGCACCCAGAAAAAGTTTGATGTGCGGCGAACGCGGCCCACTCCTGAGGACGATTGTGGACGAGACTGACTTGGGGTCCCCTACACGTTACTGGCTGGTTGTCTGGGAGGCGGTATTTTAAATATCACCTATTGTAGGCTCTTTTTGAAAATATGCTCACTCTTAAATATCTTGAAAACATGGCTTTTGCCAGCCATGGAGGCAACCGTCCAAAAAATCCCTTGAAACGACTTCACTTGTCTACCAGCTAATGCTTTCACAATGGTAAAAAGTCACTTAGTGTTGATTTCTTTTGTTAGTATTGTATATTGTGCTTTGTGGCCTGTTTCATTATTTTAGCATCTCTTTCTGCCTGCCTCAGTTCTGTAGGCCTTTCTTATCTCTAAGGTTGGCATTGCTATCTGTTTCCTTTTCTTTCGGTGTACCATTTTCTACTCCTTTTTACCAGTCTTCATTTATCTTCACGTATCTGCCCAACACAGCGCTACGTACCTTTTGACGGTCGAGATGGTTTGGTTTGGTTTTGTTTTGTCTTTGTCCCGTTTTGCTTTTTCAGCCATGCCTGTTATTTCTTATTCTGGTTAACTGACTTGGGTTTTCAAGATATTGAACAGTCTGCTGAAGTGAAAATAGCACTTCATTTTAAATGCTGTATTTTAAAGTGGAGTTTTAAGGTTTGGATTCAAGTCGTGGCTGACTTGGACGTCACAGAACTTTTAAAAAAGGTGGTGCCTGCACACAGCCAGCCAGTCAGGCTCGCTTCCTTCCTGAGACTGGACTGCGTCTGCACCTTGGGGCCCCCTGCCCTGGCGCAGGAAGGCTGTCCATTTTGGGCGTTTGGCCTCATCTGTTCTGATCAGAGAAAATCTTAAGTGTAGTCCTTTTTTATTTTTTTAACTGTTACAATAAAAACCAGCAACTGTGTAATGGCATCTTCTTTTGGTTTACCATGTGCTTTCATATAAATCATTACACTTAATTCTTATAAGACTCCTGTAAGGTAGAGAGGAGTATATCTCTTTTATAAACTAAAGGAGGCTCAAAAGAAATTCAGTGTGTGGCCATTAGTAAAGTTACAGAAACAAGACTTGATTTCAGCTCTGCTGGCTTAAAAACCTTTGTTCTTTTTACTGTGCCCTACTAGCATATAAAAGACAATACAAACTTGGAGCTCTATCTTAGAATGATGAAATCCTTTCATAGCAAATGGAGTTCCAACAGTAGATAGATATTTATCTTAGAGAATTATGTAGTTTTTGAGAAATTTCATAGGATATTCAGAGCTATTATTATTATTATACACAGTTCTCTGTTCCTCTTAATTGAAATCCAAAATTAAAATTAGGTTGCCCAAGGAAATTAGCAGAATTGTATACATAAATTGCTAGAATTTATTTCTAACTAATTACTTGGAGGAAGTACTTAAACTCTACATAGTTTTTCTATCTTAACTGTAGAGTATTATTACTCCTATCTGAGTTTCTGATTACTGCCTAGATAAAAATATGAATTATTTATCCTGTGCATGGACATTCTTTGATGTTGAAAAGTTAATAAGGACAAGTGCCTGATTTACATCCTTCCAAAAAACCAGAACAAGAGACTTGGGTTGGAATATGAGCAGAATGGGAAGCGTTCTCCTCTCTTTCATTAAGTTGATGAGGAAAATGACATTATGCTCTTTGCTGCTCTTCTGCCAAATGTTTTAATTAGGACAGTGGATTGGGACACAAAATGATTAGTGAACCAAAAGCTCTTTCGACTTCAAATGGTGTTTGTGTCTGTATTTTACTCCAGGTATTGGCCATCATTTTAATGACTTGCCGAGATTACTCAGGGATTCTGATTCTGGGAGAGGGTGACCAAGTACTGATCAGAGTAGGATAAATAACAATTCATGACTATTCTAAGAAATTTTATAGGAGCACCCCCTCTCCCCTCATAAAAACACAGGATTTATTGAGTGGGATAGAGTGGGGCCGTTCCCTTGCTGCCTCTCAATCTTTTATTCATTATATCACAGAGGCTGAAATTCTACGATAATACACAGTTAAGTTCAATTCAGTTGATATTCACTTGAGTTCTTTATTCTGACATTTTCTATTTTTTAAAAGGCATACAAAAGAAAGACAGTGCTGCTTTAAAATATTTAAGATCAGATACCAAAACGCTAACAGTAAGTGCCATTGGATTAAGCAAATCCTTTCTTAGAAGATTTCCACAATAAGCTTTTTGTTTTAGATAAATGCATCTTATTAGATTGCTTTTATCAGATTGTTTGTTAAACACACATAACGGCAAGAGGAATGATGGTTTGATAGCGCACAAGAGGAAAGTAAATGTATTTCGCTGGGTCTGATTCTGGTGGTGATAGGGCAGCTCTGTGTAGGGTTCAGTAACCAGCAGGCTTATGAGTGCACAGGCACAGGAAAGAAGGGGATCCTGGAGTCAATAAAAAGGCACAGCCAGGCCAGTTTGAGACTTTTGACCCCTTCGTATTAGGGAATACTTAGCAACACCATGCTAGTCCCAGTTTTGGAGATGTTACAAAGATCTGCTTGACTACACTGGATTAAGTAGTAGGAATGTTTTGATTTCCATGTTAGAGTTGTTCCTACTGTGGAGTCTTATACTGAGTTTGAATTCCCAGCCTGACTCCACCCCACCAACACCTGTCCTCCCTCACCCCCACGGCTCACCACCACACACATAGTTGCTGATTCTGTGGTCAAGGGTAAGGTACAGACCTCTGAGTCTTTGGTTGCCCACATGAAACATGGGGCTGCTGCTACTTTTTAACCTCACAATTTGTTAAAGGAATTACAACATATTTGTATAAACATTTCATTAAGTGTAAAACCATATTTAGACATTGTCCTTTTTCACTACAGTCAATTTCTAATAGTTTTACTAACGTCGACTTTGTTATATTAATAAACTAATTATATTAAACTTGAATCAATTAAAGATGCTTCCCCCAGAAGTTCAGTGTTCTCTAATGACCTTGAGCTTCATTTAACCAAACACATGTAACCTAAAAGTCTGGTGGGAAGCAGTATGGCATAATAATTAAGCACACAGACTTTGGATTCAAATAGACCTGAGTTCCAATGCTCTACGGGAAGGGAAGTGTGACAGTAGGCAGATTAAGTCAGTTCTCTAAGCGTCAGTTTCCAGCATCTTTAAAATAATGTAATGATGCTTACCTTGCAGTAGTATTGGGAGGATTAAGTTATAAAGGTATGCAAAACACCTTATCATGGCTAATTCTGGTAAATTCTCAGTTATATTGCAATACAGATGTGTTTCCATATATTTTCCTTTCTGAACAAACATCTCAAAAAATTTTATGTACTTAATATAATTTGTGAAAAGATAGAAATTAGTCATATTCATTTAATTCAGCTGCCAGTGATTAAACCCTGGCTACTCAATAGTTATTTAATGGGAATTTACTTGCTCTTATATCCATAATTTTCTTCTGGGAAATTATGTCTGCCATCTAAATAGTTATTTTGGTAAATTCTTTTAAAGCATTTAAGCATAAAAGTATCAGCCTCAAATTTTCATGGATATTAGTTAGTGTCTGTGGAATACGCCTATCAGTGTATTTATAGAAAGGTATCTAAATTCCTTTAGACTAACTCTGGGAGAAGAAGCTAGCTGGAATGGAAGGCAGTAATTAACTGTAAATTGAGGAGGTAGAGGAATTGGAAAAAGGTATATGATATACATGTTCAACAAATCAGAACATTTTACATGGTTAAAAAAATGTTTTAAGTAGCTGTGACCAAAATCTTAGCTTTCTGGAGCTGAGGCAAAAAAGTTAACTAACAGATAAGAAATCACTAAAAGTATATTTAAAACTGTGTTTCAAAAATATGATGGTTTCTGCCTTGACTCATTATTTTATGCATTTAGTACTTATAGGTAAAATGAGGATTGGTAACTGTTTCCTGAAAACAAAGCTAAAATTAGGTGACTTAGTGGATTGACTGTGCTTTTATAGTATTAACAGGGAAGTACAACTGTAACCTTAGAAAGTTCGATTCTTCAACCTAGAAGAGCTAAGTTCTGGAGAATGTAAAGGCAAATAAATTATTAGTTTTATGTACAGACTTCAAAGCTTACACTTTGCCCACAGTGTATATATACTCAGTGTTTAGAACAGTTGCTGACATCTGAGAGTTGATCAACAATTCTTTGTTTTTGAAAGAAAGAGCAAAAACTCAGAATATTAGTATTTGGTAAAACAGTGTTCTTTGAAACATTGAAGAGGTGATTTCAGGACTTAGTATGTGAATGAATTTTTAGTTCAGATAAATTTGTAGAAGATAAATCTATAAGCCATGACAAAGTTAATAGTGATACCTGACTTTTTGAAACTTAACTTTAGAGAAGACTGCTACCTTATTCTCAAAATATTTCCTGTTTCCACTGTTTTGAAGTATATTGTGCTAACTGCAGTAGCAATTTCTAATGGGTTATAGAAGAAATTAATTTTATAGAGGAAAGAAAGAACTGCAGATATTGTTCATTAAAAATAATAGTCATAAAATTTGATAGGAGATAAATAGTAAAAGCAAAACCATATATTTATGTCTGATGCCAGAGGGATTCTGGGGAGGGGAAAAAAATATATAACCAAATGTTTAGAATCCAGATGTATCTTTCTCTTTTACGGATATGTTTGTAAGAAATGCTCTCTCATATAAGAATCAGACATTCCATTTATATTTTAAATTTCAAGTTAATTTGCTGATGTGAATTTAATTTGTTATATATCTTAGTGAATGTCATTACAAAGTTAACCTGCAATTGTTCTCAGTGGAAGTGGAATTCTTGCAGTGTTTCAAGGAAAAGAATTTCCTGAGACCCACATGGGAGGATGGGGTTCCGTGGTAAATTTTACAGATGATGTAAAATTAAGGGGGTTCCCCTCCTGACTTCCCAATGTCCCATCTCTCTCTGTCTTGCCATGGAAAATGTCCAGTCTTATCTTCAGCAGGGCCAGAATAGAGGCCACTGCCCAGTTTCTGCTCCCTATTAAAGTACAGTCCAGTCCACATCCAGCTAGCTCAGCATGTGTTTCCAGCTGCAGTCATTGCTGTGCTGAGGTATTCGGGCTCCTGGAACCTGCATGTGGAGTCTGCACAGTTATGGGCCACGTGGCTGCCAGGGTCACATGGCCATGGAGAGAACAGCCAGTGCACCATCCAAGTGTGGGTCATAGGGTGAGAGAGACAGACAGACCGAGAGACAGACCCCTGGGATTATAACTGGGAACTTCGGTTTGGACAGATTAGGTGCTTTTTCAAAATGACTGATCAACTTCCCAAGGTTTCTTGTGATTTTGACAAGTTTACACCCCCTAGTTAGACTGACAGGCCTCAGTGGTCCAGCACCACCCTCTATACCCCTCAATCATCTGACACCAGAGGAGGGAAGGCAGAGCGGCAGTCCCGGTGGCAGAGAGATGCTGTAATCCCCTGGGATGTGCAGCTGTAGCTCTTGGCTAAACTAGCAGGCTCGAGCTCCAGTTTTATTAAGCTCAGTGTCTAAATCCCTTTGCTCTGTTTACTTGGCTAAATACTGATGGTAACACAATTTGGGGGACCTATTTCCTTACATCAGCCAAAAGAAAAAGTGAAAAATTGTCTTAGTTTACAGGGATTTTAATGTCACTGTAATGTTGTTCTACCCTTAACTGTATAACTTATATTGCAGAAATTGGAATGGGATTAACAGGATTTGGAGTGTTTTTCCTGTTCTTTGGAATGATTCTCTTTTTTGACAAAGCACTACTGGCTATTGGAAATGTGAGTTTTTCAATATATATTTTAACTTCATAGGAAAATTTTAGCTACAAATGAAATCTTGCCTGCAGTTAAATTTAGGGAAAATAATCCACTACTGCTCATATAAAGATTTCTGTTACATTCTCTGTTTCCATCAGGAATGAAACCTGTTAGCTTTCTGTTTAAACAAAAGGTAAACACTTAATGAGGTTTTCTAATTCCATGAATGTTTGATATATGATTTACAATAGATTAAATCAAGACTGACTCTGAATAAAAGAGTTAAAAATAGATAACATCATAGCCCCCTTTAAACATCTTTGAAGTGTATATTACCATTGGCCTTTTAATTGCAAATTGGTAAATGTAAAGGATAAGAAAATTGTTCAAAATTGATGTTTTAATAAATAATATAAACAGTATTGGTATCCATATGAAGCTTAACCATTGGCTTAATCAATAGTTATATGAAATATTTTTCACTAAAAAAAGTTAATGAAGAAAGACAAGGATTTGGGAATAAATCTTGGGGAAAACCGAGCTTCTAATAGATCACCATTTCTTATCCACTGCCTAAAAACATACAAAATATATGTATGTTTGAGAACATGTGGCTGTATTTTTAGTACTGCTGCCACCAGATAATTCTGGAATCAATAAAACTAGAATCCTTTTCCTGGCTTTGCATGTTTTCTTCTTCTGTCACCTTGGCCATGTCAGTATTTCTCCAATCCATATGAGCTCCCATAGCCCAGGGGGAAGTTTGCAGAACCAGGTGTACCTCCAGGTGACATATTTATAGGAATCCTCCTTCTTTTGCCTTGCTATTTATCTGCCTGATTAAGCCATCTCCCCCCAGCTAACCGTGGGAAAACCACTGCTGTTGCAGATGCCGGTTGATAACGTCTAACCAATCATTCCTTGTTTCTCTTTTTCTCCATTTAATCAAGATGGAAGATTGAGAATAGCGCAGTACTACTACAGCTCTCACACGCTTAGCCCACGCCTTAATTCTGTTCCTTGGTGTGCACTGGAGTTTTCTCCAGCCATTTGCCCACATTAAAATCCAGATGTGCTCCTTTTTTTATATTTAGCTTTGACCTTTTCAAATTTATGCAGCGTGCTTACCTACTTTTTCTATGTTGCTTTTTTTTTTCTTCTGTAGGTTTTATTTGTGGCTGGCTTGGCTTTTGTAATTGGTTTAGAAAGAACATTCAGATTCTTCTTCCAAAAACATAAAATGAAAGCCACAGGATTTTTCCTGGGTGGCGTATTTGTAGTCCTTATTGGGTGGCCTTTGATAGGCATGATCTTCGAAATTTATGGATTCTTTCTCCTATTCAGGTAAGGTAGTCATTTTATTTTTTTCTGTTTCAATAAAACAGTAGGTCAAATAATTATTTTAAAAAAACCCAGATAGTTTCATCAGCATGAGTAAGAAGAGTATAATTTTCTTAAATGAATTTTTGTTTACATTGAATCTTTTATTGCAGTTTTTGATATTTTAATCAACTATAAAGTGCTTATCAGGTGTGGATAATTGCCTATGTAAGGGTATGAATTATCTTGTACTTTCAATTTAATAAAATTCATTTTATTGGCCTTTTAAGGCACTGTCTTTATGTTTACTATTTTCATCAACTAAAAATGATAGATACACAGATAGATCCAGCGTTTTAATATGTAGAACCTGATATTGCATAGTTGATGCCTCTCTTGATAGCAGTTTCTTTAGTGTATATAGATATTAGAAAATTTTGTACCAAATACACTATGGGGGATTTTAATCAGTTCATATTTTACAAATGTGCATTACCAAGTGAATAAACAAAGCTCTGCAATGTAAGAAAATACCTTTAAGTAAGATTGGTTTAATCTTGGTTCAAGAAATGTATATTCAATACTTTGTCATCTGTCTGCCGGACACCATATTACCCATAGGAGATGTAAAGTTAGAATAAGTGCCAGATCTGCTTTAGAGAACCCATTTCTAATATGGAAAATAGATAAAGATACTTGTAGGACATAGTAGTATGCCGTTATAGGTATATATGTAAACTTATATAGGAACATAATTAAGGAAGGAATCAAATCCTGGGAAATGTGAGAAATGTTAAATGAAGTTTGAAGTCTCTAAAATATTCAAAATTGTAACAGATTCTTTTTACTTGGTTAGCAATTAATTTTGGGAGTAGAGAATGTGCGAGTACAGAGAACTATTTTTTTCCTTCTCCTAGGGGTTTCTTTCCTGTGGTCGTTGGCTTCATTAGAAGAGTGCCAGTCCTTGGATCCCTCTTGAATTTACCTGGAATTAGATCAGTAAGTAATCCTATACTTAGAAATAAAATTTCTAAACTATCAAAATAATCTTTAGTGCTCTTTACTTCCAGAAATTGGAGTAATTAAGGCATGATTAATTGATGTTTTTATTACAATATAAATGATTGCATCACAAAGATTATGGTTACCATGAGTACCAGAGAAAATAACATTGGCAAACCCATAAAACGTGAAATTTTGTTACACTGTATTCATTTACTGTTCTCTATTTTTTAATACAATTCGGACTGACATGCTATGCTACCTTTCACTTTGTGAGTTCAGCATACTTTTCAGGTAACCTTTATATGATCTCTAATTTTAGAAGCAATAATGTAAACATGACTATTTCTTATGGATTTTTTTTTTCTTAGACTGTCTCACCAAATGAGGTGCATAAGACAAAGGAAGCAGTAGTGTACTGAAAGTGAGATGATAAAATTCTGTTCCCAGCTCTCTGTGTGATTTGAGTGGTCTTGTCAAATCTTTTTTTCCAGTGTGGGCCTACAGTTGTTTACAGACTTATGTAAATGTTTCTAGAGCAGTGGTTCTCAACCTTCCTAATGCCGCAACCCTTTAATACAGTTCCTCATGTTGTGGTGACCCCCAACCATAAAATTATTTTTGTTGCTACTTCATAACTAATTTTGCTACTGGTATGAATCATAATGTAAATATCTGATATGCAGGATGTATTCTCATTGTTACGAATTGAACATAATTAAAGCATAGCAATTAATCACAAAAACAATATGTAATTATATATGTGTTTTCCTATGGTCTTAGGCGACTCCTATGAAAGGATCGTTCGACCCCCAAAGGGGTCGCGACCCACAGGTTGAGAACAGCCATTCTAGAGATACAGTCCATAGCATGTATCAAATTCTCAAAGAACTAAAAGTACCACTATAAGTCTAATTTTAGTTTTATCCTCAAGTCAGTTGTAGAGTCAGAACCTTACAGTCCAGGCAATTTACATATTAGAAGTTACCTTTGAAGAGAATATGTTGCGCTTTTTCACCACCGCAATTTACCTTAAAATTCTAATGAACCCATGAGTATTTTAAGAGCAAATTTTAGTTTCTGTGTGCCAGTCACCTATTTGCCATAATATAAAATTTAAAGAAAAGATGTTGGAACCTAGACTTCATGGGTGTATCCTGATTTTATTAGCATTAGTCTCCAAACTCATACAATAGTCAATGTTGTTTATACTTAGAATGGCATTTGAATTTACAGAACCTTCTAGTTATAGAATTATAATCACTATTCATGTCCTTAATTTAAGCATTCTTCAATATTTGCATAATGGGTACCCATTATGTTTCCTGTTATTATTACTTCATTATAATAATGCTTCAGATTTTGATGGTATTATAACCACTTTGGTTACTTAACTTTTAGCATCTTCACTATTATTTTGTGTCAATATTTGCTTGTATCACCCATCTGGAATGCTGTGAAAGCCCAGTTGCCTTATGTTTGCAGTGAAGTAACCAAAGTAAATAACCACTTATATTAATATGCATTAACACCTATATTCAGTGATTATAAATTTATGCTTACATCACTACATCTATGTTTAATGTCATTGTCACTTTAAGTCTATAGTCCAGATATACATTTAAAGTATTTTTAATCAATAGCTGTTGTTAATTATTGAACTTAATGGAGTTAAATCTGTTTGTTCAAAGACTACATAGGCCCAGAAGAGATCCACAGTAATGGTCAGTTGAAATATCTTATTGGGTTCATTAATGAATGAATGGCTGTGACATTTCAGCTTTTTATTTTATTTTTTGTTAAGCTATCAGTGTTAACTTCATTTTATCCAATTTTTTTATTCATTGTGTTGCATTTCTCATGTTGCATCCTTAAAGTCATATGTAGAACATGTCATGCAAAAGCAACTTCTAGAAAAAAAAATGTTTTATACACATCGATGTGTCAGAAGATGGTGGCAAGTAGTACCGGATTAATCATTGTCAGTCATACCTTAAATTTCCACAGATCTTATAACTCTGCGTTAAATCACCACTTAAAATGTTGGTGTAGTATTTTATAATGCTGAAGGCTTTCTTTTAATTATGTTTTTCTTCTCCTTGCAGTTTGTAGATAAAGTTGGAGAAAGCAACAATATGGTATAACACCAATGAATTGAAGACTCATTTAAAATATTGTATTATTTATAAAATCTTTTGAAGAATATTCAGCACAAAATTAAATTCCATGAAATAGCTTGTAATGTTCTTTACAGAAGTTTAAAATGTATATCTACAAAGTACCAACAGCAGTTAACAAAGAAGCCATAAGAATAGGCTTCTAATCAGGTGATCTAAGAAGTCAGCAAGAAAAGTGAAGGACATGAAGTCTGTTACAATGAATATTGAAACTCTATCTGAGGAGTCAGCAAGCAAACTGAAGGAGATGAAATCTGTTACAATGCATATTGGAACTTTCCACAATGTGTGAAACAGCCATCCTGAGAGAGCTATGGTGCCTGACTCTTTTCTTTTTATTTTGAAGGTTCAGGAGCACCCACCCATAGGCATTTGCATTTTAGAAATGTCCACTGCAATTGAAAAAATATGTCAGTGGTATTGTGTCCCTGAAAGTGATGCATGAGTTAGACTGGATTACACGATTGGATTATGTTATTTTAATGTATTAAAACCAAGGAAAACCCAGTTTTGATGTATGAATCACCTTTTTTGGTAAACATATGGTAGAAATAAAACTGTGATTCTTCTGAATCTTAATATTTTAAAGCCAGCTGAAAATCTGACATAGGTGTTCTCTGTCGGAACATGCAAAGATCATTCTTTATTAGCTTTTAGTTTCTAAATTATAGTTGCCTAAGCGCTTCTTTGGTCACCAATGCGCTCTGGAAATACTCTTCTTAGGAGTCTGAGACTGCATCTGTCTCTTTCATTACATGTAAGCATTTAATAAAAACCATTCTTGGCCATGACATAGTCTGTTACATAGCTTGTCTTATTGAATGGTCTTTTATTTAAGATACAATTTATGCAAACCAAATGGATTTTCCATGTCATGATGTAGGGTTATTTTTCCTTCTATTTAAAAAAAAAAAAAAAAAAGCGGTTGTTTATTATGTTTTTTACAAACTAAAATAACTATTGGTAATGTTTAAGACAACATGTTAAAAGGTTAAACTTAAAGCTGTTTTTTAAGGGCTATTCATGTAAGCTGAATTTCCCCTTATTTTCAGTTTTTTTATGGCATCAAAGTCAGTATGTATGCTTTTTATCACTTCATCTTGAGTTGTGGAGAAAATATCTGAGTTCACATGCTGAGGTTATTTTACTGTATTAAACTGGTTACAGTTTCTTAAAAATATGACACTAAAACAATGATGTCTTGGCAGGCAGTAAAACACCGGTTGTTTTTTCATTAGCAGTTTTCTACAGTGGCAGTTTCTGTGGTAGATATGGGAACACATTTCAGCAGCCATAGGACTATTTGTTTTACCACTAAATGATTGCACTATTTACTTTAACAGTTACAAAAATTTTTAACATAAAGTCATAATTGAAATTTGTGGTTTTTATGTACAAACATGACTACAAAATGAATTATGGTCTGTTACTTTTACTTTCAAATTTCTTGATGTGCAGAGAGCTCCCAACTTTGCTTGTTTAAAGAAGGAAAGACTTGGTATATAATCTAATGGTTCAGGCTTGTGGGATACTGTCTTTTTGGTACTGGCATATGATTTAAGAAATAATCTGTGAAACATAGATGATAATTGACAAAATGAGACTCCTACCTCAATAGTTCATGGAATAATAAGAGACGTAGTATTGTGTCTTATGTTCCTCAAAAAAGTAATATCCTCACTTGGAGAGTGTCAAATATATCATATTTTGGGGACTGACTTAACACAAGGTGCCCTGTAGGATTTGTTATACGTATTTTTGACTGACCCATATTATTTACAAAGGCTAGATAATTCTACCTTTTTAGAGCAAGAGCAGTATCTGTTAATGTAAGGAACATCTGTTGTTATTATAACTCCTTCGTGGACATGAATTTCTATCAAAGTGTTCTTTGCACTGTAACAGATCACTTTTTCAACAATCTTATTCCAGAAAGCATTATCAGACAGAAGCGTGTAAAGGTTTTGCTAATCTCCTGGTCCTTCCTAAGATTGAGAGACTGGAGCAGTTTTCGATTTTAAACAAGTCCATGGTTAATCTCAAATGTGAGTTTGGGAGTGCATGGCAGCTTTGTATGTTTCTTATTCAGAACCATTGAGGAGGCTCTATTTTTAAACATACTAATCCTCCAGTAGTTCAGTTTTTCTAAAACATACTGTTTCTTCCTTTCCAAAATTAACCTTTTATCTCAGTGACAAAGAAAACAAAATATTTTGATTATTGCTATAAAGATGGAGGAAAAAGGTCTAATTGTACTTAGCCTTAAGTGTTTCTGGCATTGTTCAAATATATTTTCTTTAACATACCTATTTGGAGTGTTTTTCTTTTCCCCTTATAAGTTGTAATTCCTAGAATACTGCTGCTTTAAAAAGTCTCAGTCAGACTATATGACCTAACAACTCAATATTGTAAATACACTTGTCTTAATCTCTCAATAAAAGGGTACTTTTCTATTTATTGGTGATTGTTTGTCTTAGTGAGTTCGGGCTACTACAACAGAATGGTTGGCTTATACAATAGACAGTTCTGGATGCTAGGAAGTCCGAAATCAAGGTACTGGCGTATTCAGTTCCTGCTGGGGACCCTTTCTCTTGCTTGCAGATGGCTGCCTTCTCACTGGGTCCTCACATGGTAGAGAGAAAGCCTCTGGTATCTTCCTCTTCTTCTAAGGACACTAATCCCATCATGGATGGCCCCACCTTTATACCTTCAACTAAACCTAATTACCTCCCAAAGGCCCCACCTCCAAGTGCCATCATATTGGGTGTTAGGGCTTCAACATAAGAATTTTGGAGGGATACACATTAAATCCATAACAGTGGTCAAGTGTATCATTATTATGAAATTTTAAAAATTAAATTAATTATACAATAGCCTACCTTATTTTAATTAGCCTTATGCAATTTTCTTTTTTACAAAAAATGTCATCACATCTTTCATTTCCAAGTTGTTGTATACATGTAATCATAACTGGAAATGGACTTCAGGTAAACCAAAAAGGCAGTGAATTTAGAACTTACTGAAGCAATGCTTAAATATTTTTTTCTCAAGATGGAAGTAATACATATTTAAGTATTTGTGACAAACCACTTAACATCTGCAATATCTGAAGTGTCTGGATCATAAATTTTGGTAAGGCCAAAAAGAAAAAAAAACTTGCCAAGTCTATCACTTCAGGT
Source organism: Furipterus horrens (assembly GCF_987537825.1). Lineage (NCBI taxonomy): Eukaryota > Metazoa > Chordata > Mammalia > Chiroptera > Furipteridae > Furipterus > Furipterus horrens. Next base: position 32,320,554 of record NW_028327174.1, read on the forward strand.
ACTCAACAAGTATTTGTTGAATCCAATTAAACTGCAAGTCTTGACTATTGTGTGATGAACTTGAAATCTTAAATCTGTTGTTAAATATCCAGCATATCTTTCTAACTGTCCTCGGGGCTGAAAGGGTCCAACCTCTGCCCTTTTGCTACCTGTATCCCTGTAAGAGGTTGTACACAGAAGTAGCAGACCCCCAAATCTTTGATAGACTGAGACCCTTTTCCATGACCTTACCTCCACGACCTTTCAAGACATAATTAAAAGGTCACCTCTATTGATCTTTCTTGACCCACTAGGCCAAAAGAGCTGGTCCTTGTCCTCTCATAGAACTTCCCACTTGTTTTGTCTTTATCTGGTTATGGGAAAGAGGTTTTTGCGGTTCAAAGCCTTAAGTAAAAGAACAGTGGTAAAGACATTGGCTGATGAATGGGGCATTTTGTTTGGAGTGCAGGCCTTCTCAGTGTCCCCTAAAACTCCTAAGACTGGTAACCATTTTGGGGAAATTATTTTTTCCAGCTGTTTGTGAAACAAGTGGCCTATGGCGCAAACTGGCCCTGGCACAGAATAAGGCCAAAGTAGGAGATTGAACCCAACGACTTAATTCATAATATTTCAAAGTCCTCTCTATTCTTTCCAACAAAGTAATTGGGATATTTTAGTATCATAATAGCCATGTTGCCGAAGTAAGCTCACCCAAGATAGGAGCTGTTTTCTATGTGAACAGTAATCACTGACCTTGTAAGAATGCAGTTTCAATGGGTCCTGAACACCCTTCAGTCAACTAGAAAACTTCAGATAACATCAGCTATGCAGGCAAAATAGTCTCCATTGAATACGCCTTTTAAAAAAGCTTAGGATCCAATTTGTTCAATGCCCGCTGCCTGGTCAGCAGAATAAATATCAGCAGGAAAGAAAAAAAAAAATCAGTGGTTTTGTCCATTTGTTTAAATCAAATGATTTTTCTTGGCCCATCTCTAGGTTTAGACCTATAAAAACCTTAAAACTTTTTGATTTAACAAAAACACTTTATTGGAAGTCAATGCCCTTTTAGAACAAACACGTTCTGGCATGCTACTTTGGATAAGACTACAATATTGATAATATGTCAAAACCATTCTCTTGTGCATATTATACTAAAAATGGCAGCTTTGACGTCAAACATCTGCTTGTGAATTTATTAACTAAACTTATAAATAAACCACATTCATTTATTTTTCTTTAAAAATGTAAATTCAAAACATGGTTTAAGTGGTGATTCATTTCCCTGTTCCTTTTTCGAAACTTTATGTGTCTGATATGGAGGGAGGAGAAAGGCATTTCACTTGTTTGTTAGGTAACTTAGTAGTTGGATTTCATTTAAGATTTATTTAAATCATAAATATATGCATACTTTTTATTTTATTGCTCTTTTTTGGGAGGTACTACAATCTCTTGAAATTAAATCCTAAAATTAAATATTTAAAGGAATATTAAGATTTTTACCTGGTTTTGGTGTTAACCTTTTAGTTTTTAGGGTTTTGTTTTTTTTTATCATTCCCCTCTTCTCAGGGAGTGGCAAATACTATATTAGTGCATTGGCTCTTTCCTGCTTATTCTTTAAATAGAGTAAATATTTCTCAAGTTTCTATCCACAAATACTTTCTTGTATTTCATTCTCATTTTACTAACCAAACTCATTTTCTTGTCTACACATGACAATGAAGTCTGAATATCAATCTCTCAGATTGATATTGCAAGTAGCATCAGCCCCTCCCACCTCAATCCCCAACCCAACTCACCGGTTCTCTCCCCATCCTCCAATATTTCTACCACTAGCCATTCTCCCAGCCACACAAATATAAGGCTAAGATTTTTTCACTTCTCATATCTTCCAAAGCTTTACTCTTCAAAATGTCCAATGATCAGTAGAGTAGCATGCATCAGCATCACCTGGAAGTTTATTAGAAATGCAGAATTTCAGGCCCCACTCCAGCTGTACTGAACCAGAATCTGCATTTTAGCAAGATTCCCAGGTGATTCATTAATACCTGAACAACTGCTCTTTTAGAAGAAAGGGACCATCTATCTAATTCATGGTACTTTAGCACACGGTGGGTACTCAGGTCCTTGTTCAATATCTGCCTATGTGTGTAACTGATTCAACTGAATATTGACATACTTTGGATCCTGCCCCTCTTGCCTTCTATGCATTCTTTTTTTGCAATTCTCTTCTTCATCACCCATTTCTCCTTCTCTACTGATCATCTCCGTCAGCATACATGTCCTGCAATTGGTTTCTTAGTTGTCATCAAGAGAAATCAACAAAATGGACTGATATGAACAAGAGGCCTTCATTATAAGTACAATGGAGGTGGTAACACCACCTTGGAATCTGCTGTTAGCCCTGGAGACAGTATTGCCCCCACAAACTCAAGCTTACTACAACCATTGACTTGCACTTGCTTCCATTCCAGCTCCAGATTGCCCATGTGAGTGGGTGCCTCTGATTGGTGAAGCCTGCGTCAGTGCCCACACCCTACCTGATATTCCTGGGAAAGTCAGGATCTGGTATTTTCAGCTTCTACAATAGAAAAAAAAAGTCTCTGCCTCCCACCAAGAGTCATAATTTCATCATTCATAAATCAGGGGATTTTAGGAATTCCTAATTTAGGAAATTTTAGGAATTCCCTAAAAATAAAAGGGTTCAGCCCTGGCTGGTGTGACTCAGTGGGTTGGAGCATTGTTCCATATACCAAAAGGTTGCGGCTCAATTCCCAGTCAGGGCACACTTCTGGGTTTTGGATTCAGTCCCCAACTGGGGCACAATGGGAGGCAACCAGCTGATGTTTCTTTCACAATGATGCCTGTTTCTCTCTCCCTCCATCTGGAATCCATGGACACATTCTTGCGTGAGGATTGAAAAGAAAGCTTAAATATAAAATTAAAATAGCCTAGACTGTTGAGGCTATTGGTTGGATGCTGTCCCTCAAAGTAAGGTCACCTGATCCACTCCTGGTCAGGTCACGTGCCTGGGTTTGGGTTTGGTCCCCAGTGAGGGCATGTACTAGAGGCCACCGATCGATGTGGCTCTCTCACACTGATGGTTCTCTCCCTCTCTTTCTCCCTCCTTTCCCCTCTCTCTAAAAATAAATAAAAATAAAAGGGTTCAGATGTTACTGAGGCCCTCCCCAAAATATATTTCCACCACACTCTTTAAAAAATATTCATTTTTCCTCTTCCCCTTTTAGTGAAATTCCTAAAAGAGGTTGTCCACGCTGATTTTTATTTTCTCATATCCTATTCACTTTCATTCTAAACCAATCTAATTTATATTCTCAAAAACCATCATATTCCCAAATTCAGTGTACACTTCTCAGTTCTCAACTAGTTTTGTTACAGAATGGAGGTGTCCAAAAAATACCCCAGAGCTTGCGGCTGGGCGATGGGGAAAAGGAAGCAGCTTTTAGGATGCCTTTTCATGCCTGGGGCTAGTGGCTGGCAACTTTGTTGCGCAAATGGCTTTGATGCTTCCAGGGCCCAGGGAGATGGGAGGGGTCTTGGACCATAGGATGGCACTGAAAGAGCTTACAGAGCCTGCATAGGGTTCTGTGAATGATCAGAACTGGTTGCCACACCCACTGCATCAGAGGACGCAGTCAGGGATTTAAAAATGGCACCTGCGGACATTTTAGCAGGGCTCTCCATGCTGCTTTAAGGAGGTTCTCCATGCTGTTTTGAGAGGGAAACACCATGCGACTTTGAGAAGGCAGTTTACAAGGAGGCTGAGAATCCACACAGTTCTGCATTGAAAGCTGGAGGGCACCACAACACAGACGAGATCTCTCCAGTCAGAATTGAGTGATTGGCAGCTACCGGTAAAGCTGAACTGTGTCTAGGAAGTAGGGAAACTGTGTTTCTAACTTTTCTAAAACTAGCCTGGTTTGCTAGGGGGAGGCAGAACTATGTGTTTGTGGGTGTTTTAAAGAACTTAAGACTTAATGGCAGAAATCCGCAAATAATCTAAATCTATATAACTTTTAAATAAACAATTATTTTTCTTTTCACTAAACTCTGGTATTGAGAGTTATAATTCTGGCAGTGGGCAATCGGGCCCCTAACTAAACAGCCTGTGGGTTCTGTTTCAAATCGGAGCAGCTCAGGAGTTCTATTACAGTTTGACTTTTCAACATAATGGATATTCTACTGGCTTCTACCATCTCCTGGAATTTCTCCTTTCTTTCTGATTGCTTCACCTCAGCTTCATTACTGGCTCTGCACTCTGCTTATTCTCTGTACATTTATTTTCATAGCCCTGTCCCTACCTCTCTTCTTTAAATCCACTCACTCCCTAAGTGTTGTCATTCAATCCCAATCTTTTTCCTGCCTTAAGATTCTTAGAATTCTTAAATATGATAATTTTTGCCCTTAGAAAAGTATCTATAGGCTGGTGACCTCTTTGCTGAGCTCTATAGAGTTTTGCATTTCTAATTGCGTACTTCCCACTTTTACTTGTATATCTAACATACATTTTAATTTTAATATGCGCAAAAGACAACTCTTAATTTCCCTCTCTTAAGTGCTTCCTTAGGAATCTCTCCAACTTCAATATAAGGTTTCATCATTTATCTTGTGTTTAAAGCCAAAAACCTAATAATCATCCTTAATTTATTTTTGTCATACTCTTATCTCTCATTTATCCACAAGTTCTATATTTTCTACTTTCAACTTGCACCCCAAATTCATTTACAGCTCTCCATTCCCGGCAAGTACCACCCAAGCCCAACCCATCATCATCTCTTCTTATAACCATGGAACCAAACAACTGGCCCATTTCTTCCTCTCCAACCTCAGCTCAAAGTGCTGTCCCCTGTTACCCACACAATTCTGACTCCATTGGTTTCCTTCCTGTTACTCAAATAAGCCTAGCTCTTTGTCAGCCCAAGATTTTGCTTTACTCTCTTCTGCCTGGAATACTAATTCTCACTCCAACTTATCTCATGTCTTATTCCACCTATCCTTCCAGATGCACTCCCCTTGATTTTGACCTTCTCTAAAGTAGCTAACCACTTGCCTTATCACATCATGGTGCTACTTTATTAAATATTTAAAACATTCTATAGTTACCTTATTTATCTGTTTACTAGTTTAGTGTTTCTCCCCTGATTAAAAAATAAGCTTGATCAAAGAGGAGCCTGTGTCTTTTAAATGCATGGCTGTGTTCCTTGAGCTAAGAAAAGGGATGTCTAATGCATAGCAGGCATTCAATAAATATTTGTTAAATAATTGAATGGATAACTAAGTGAATAACTAATGTCAGATTCCACTGAGATTCCCTAACCTTTTCATTTCTGCCCAAATGATTCATCTTTAGTCATCAGGGATAACTTGATAGCTAATACCGAAAACAAGTTTTCTTACTTCATTTATATAGTTTTGATTGGGCCAGGAGTTATTAATCATTTTCTTTGATAATGATGATGATGAGAATGCCTTGTAAAGCTAGTGGGAAAAGCAAAGGCAATAATGCCGATGTTTTCAAAATATATCTCTGCTGATATGGTCAGTATCTAAACAAATCATTTCTCTACTTCCTGCAACTGAATCTTCCTGGAGGAGTCATCAGATCCTCTCACTCTTGGACACTGACAGGAAATCCCTGTGGACTCCCTCACGCTACTGAAGTGCGAAGGAGGGGTCCTTGACACTAAGATTTTTAAAGCCCCGCTTTCAGAACAAGATTGGAAAGCTCACAGGTAAAGTTCTATTTATTGCAAGTTCTGGAAAGGAGCAGACCATGAAGGCAAGTAAAGGTTTTATTTACTTAAGACTTTTTAACTATTTTTTAAAAAGCTTTATAGCTTTTACGTATTGTGTTGAATAAGCATTTTAGAGGGTAAACAATGTGCTTTAAAATATTAGAATAATTTGATATTATTAAGAAAAAATTCACTTATTCACGCAATTCGTTATTTGGGTTAAGGAACATATATTTCTAAATAATTTTTTAAAAATAGAACTCCTGTGGATTAACTTAAAGGTAGACTGGGGAACCCCCCCCCCCCAGCACCCTCCACCCGTCCCATTCTGAGTATTAAAAGACAAAGTAGCAAAAAGTAAGGGGTTTCAATTGTCCTGGCGCCAAGAAAGGGAAAGGAAGCCTAAGATCCTACACACACACAAATGACTTTTTCGATTGACGGTTTATTGTAGGGACTCAGAAGTCTGGTGGCAACAACCTTGGCTCTTCTCCTGGTGTTTTCTTTCATGGGAAATTCTAGCAGTGCACCACAGGTACTCAAACAAAGAAAACAAAAACAAAAAAAGGGCGCTTCTCAATCTTCTTTCCTTTTTTTAAAAAAAATCTTTTCTCCCTCTCCACATCCCCATCCTTTCTTCTTTTCTGTTTCTTTTCTCTCTTTCCCTTCCTTTCTTGTTTTTAATAGAAGGCTGGGTTGCAACGCCTTATTAACTGCTTTTCTCTTCTCCCTGGATTGTAGAGACTCTTCGAGAGAAGGAACTGGACTCCTCAAGCTATGCTTTACCTGAAGGGTGCACGTACGTTTGAAATACTTTGCTCCTCTTACAGCAGTAAAGGAAGGACCTTGGGGGTGCATGGGTCCACGGAATAGATGGGGAGCTGCGGGGAGAGAAAAGTATCGTTTCCTTCAGTAATGGAGGTCAAGGTCATCCTGGTCTCAGTTAAACAAAGGAAAGGGGTGGTGACGGAAAGGAGGTGCGGGGTCGGGAGTGGGACCTGGAGCAGGGGGGCGTTGCTGGTGGAAGAGGCTGTCTCTGAAACCCTCGCCCTTGCCACTAAGGACGACTCTGGGTTTGCCTGGGAAACACTGCATGGCTGGTTAACCAGACCGCCGCTCCAGAGCCCCTCAAGGCGTAGGGCAAGTGTGCTGGGGAGGAGAGGGGAGCGTGAGGGGCATGCGGGGCGGGGAGGGGGCGCGCGGAACCTCCCTCCGGGTCTCTTCATCCGCGCCTGGCTGAGCCATGGGTTGCACGCCGAGAGCCCGAAACCCGGCAGCCCAGCGCTGGCCGCTGTGTCCCCGCTTCCCGACTTGGAAGCTGGCGACGCAGAGTGGCTGTGGTTTATCCGCGATTGTCCCGGACCGGAGGGCGCTGAGCCCTGTGTCTCGTCGCCTTTGCAGAGGGGCGCCGCTTCATCTCCGACCAGAGTCGGAGGAAGGACCTCTCCAACCGGCCTCCGCCGGGTGAGTGACCAAGGGAGCCAGGGGGCCCGGCCGGCGAATAAGAGCAGGACCGAGAGGACCAGGCGCGCTCCGTCCCACGCTGAACGGAAGCGTCTCTCCTGCTGGCGGGAGCTCAAGACGCCCTGCCCGAGAGGTGGCAGAGGTTGGGAGGCTGTGGCTGCGACTCCGCAAGCTTGATTTGGTCGCAGGTGCCGAAAATGGTCCTCTGGCCCCCGGGTGTGCAGAAATCCCGGGGCCGTTATCCAGGGCCTGGGGTTCAGCCCCGAGAGATAAGGAGGGGGTAGGGAGGATTACAGCTGCCCCCAAAATGTGCCTCCCCGTTATGACAGGACCATTACACCGCTTCCTCTAAAACACTGTTTATTATTATTAAGATAATGATTTACCTGGAAACTTCAAATGTGTGCCCCTTATATTACTAGAAATGGCTATCAAAATGTCCCAAATCAGATATACTTGATAAATGGAGTCTATAAAGAATGGTACCAGGGACTGGACCTTTCCATGCCTGGATTATAAATATACAATTAATTTTTATGAAATTTAAAGATTGAAAAGCTAAATATAAAAAGCATACTTATTTTGAAAAATACCAAACTTTATGTTCAGCACATAGTAGATGCTTCCCAAATATTTATTTACTTTCTTCAAGACTGCAGTGTAATTGAGCTTATTTACTTTGCGAGGATAAGCTGTGCTTTCCCATTTCAGTTGTTCCTTAAGTAAAAATTACGGTTTGTGTTGAATCAGGATGTTTTGTCTTTTGTCAACTTAGATTTGAAATAATTTTGTATATTTAGCAGATACTCTTTCAGTCAAATAATTGCCATACATGTGACCAAGACTATAGATTACCTCAAACTGCTTTGGGAGAATGAAGAAGAGATCGTTCAGGCTCCACGCAGGATCACATCTAAACCTTTCTGCCCAGACATTGCATGTTAAGCTCTGAAGTGGGAAATTTCTCATGGGCTCTTTATCTTAATCCTTCTTGTTTTCACGAAATTTTGGGTTGTATATAGCTTAAATTCTCTTCCACACCCTGTAAATGCACAACATAACCAATTGTAAGTAACGTCCAAGGGAAGTGTGAAAAGTTTCAATTTATAAAAATGTCTTCTGTGTAGGGACCCTTTACTGAGCAATCAAAAATCTATTTCTTAGAGGTTTTTTAGTGTCACAGCATAATGGGAAACGATTTATCAATATGAATATTGATAATAGGATCTGTATACATTTTTGTTTCTCCAGAAAGACGAAGTTCAAATGCCCAACTGCTAACTCTTCCAGAGGCAGCAGCTCTGCTGTTGGCTTCCTTGCAGAAGCAAGAAGAAGGTACAAGTATAGTGACCTCTTTTAATGGTAGGACATACAAGCTTTGATGAGTTTTGGGGTTCTGTGTTGAGTACAACAAAGCTGCTTTTAGTTGTTCAGATTCTACAAAATAATCAACAGTTGCCCCCACCCCAGAAATTCACAGAATATTGATTGCTTAAAAACCAGTATATTTCTCATTAAAGTAAATATTAAGAACATAAAAATATATACTTGGTGAGACTGGGGAATTTCATATGAATTCCACAGTCCACAGTCTACTGTAGCCTTTATTTCTCTTAGAACTGAAAAACTTCAGAGTCCAACTTCATTATTTTATAGTTCAAAGACCTGAGGCCAAAAGACGTTTAAATAATTGCAAATCCAATTGCTCACTATGAAAGGTTGAACTAAATGAAATTGCTGAAGATCACCCCCCACATACAGTTTTTTGTTTTTTTTTTTACTTATAAACGCAGCAATTCCATATGACTTACCCTAATAGATGTGGGCCAGTTCTGATACTAAGCCTGTGTACTTTTTACTACACTAGACAGTTTCCTCTATGCCAGGACTAGGTGCAACCTTCAAACAGAGACACTGTTCGTGTAGCATTAAAACAGCTATTTGAGGTCTTCTGGCCAAGATGGAGGCCTAGACAGACATGCTGCATCTCCCTCTACAACTAAGAAGGAATAAAACTACCTCAAAACTAGAAACAACCAGAAGTTCCAGAAAATCAAGCTGCATGGAAGTCCAACAAACAAAGATACAAAGAAGAAATACTCATCTGGACAGGTAGGAGGGGTGGAGCCAGGGCAGAGAGGACACGGTGTGGTGGTGGCAGCAGTGGTAGCAGCAGTGGCAGGCTGGCGGAAAGCACAGTTACACCTTTTAAAAAGTCAGAAGGGACACCTGGGGAACGTACCCAGCTCCTCACCAGACTACGCAGCTCATGGTCTCAGCACCAGAGGAAATCAAGCCTCATTGCTTCTGACTGTGCAAACTGGTGGAGGTTGGAGCGGAGGCAGAGACTGTCAGTCTCTCAGCAGAGTCCACTTGTTTAAAGGGCCCCCACGATCCTAGAATGTCCCATCTGCTCTGGGAACGATAGCCAGGGCAACAGCTAGAGAGGCAACAGTCCCATACGGAAGTGGGAGAAGTGCCTGGAAAAGGAGTGAATGCCAAGCAAGCAGCATTGTTCCCTCTCAGACCCATCCCCACATACAGCTCCACAACGTGGTGAAACAGGTTGCCCTGTACTGACTAATACCTAAGGCTCCACCCCTTACAACATAACAGGAGTGACAGCTCTACCTAAGACACAGAGGCAAACAAACACAGGAACCTGTCAAGATGAGGAGACAGAGAAGTATGGATCAGATCAAGGTTCCAGTGGGAGGACTAAGTGACAAGGAGATAGACAACCTAACAGATGAGGAGATAGCCAACCTAACAGATGCAGAATTCCAAACACTGGTGATAAAGATGCTCACAGGCTTGACAGATATGCTTGAGTATGGCAGACGCATAAGAGAAGAAGTGAAGGCTATGCTAAGTGAAACGAAGGAAAATCCACACAAAACCAATGGTGAAGGGAAGAAAATCAGTGTTCAAATCAATGATTTGGAACATAAGGAAGAAAAAAACAGTCAAGTAGAACAGAATGAGGAAACAAGAATTGAAAAAAATGAGGAGAGGCTTGGGAACCTCTGTGACAACTTTAAACATGCCAACATCCGAATCATGGGGGTGCCAGAAGGAGAAGAAGAAGAGCAAGAAATGGAAAACTTGTGTGAAAAAATAATGGAGGAAAACTTCCCAAATTTTGCAAAGGAAGTAGACATACAAGTCCAGGAAGCACAGAGAGTCCCGGGCGAGCTGGACCCAGAGGGGACCACACCAAGACACATCATGATTAAAATGCCAAAGGTGAAAGATAAAGAGAGAATCCTAAAAGCAGCAAGAGAGAAGCGGAGAGTTGCCACAAAGGGGTGCCTATAAGACTATCAGGTGATTTCTCAGAAGACACTTTGCAGGCAAGAAGGGACTGGCAAGAAGTATTCAGTATGTGAAATGCACAGACCTACAATGAAGATTATCCAGCAAAGCTATCATTTAGAATGGAAAGGCAGATGAAGTGCTTCCCAGACAAGGTAAAGCTAAAAGAGTTCATCATCACCAAGCCATTATTATATGAAATGTCAAAGGGACTTACTTAAGAAAAAGATCAAAACTATGAACACTAAAATGACAACAAACTCACAACTATCAACAACTAAATCTAAAAAATAAAAACAGAATCCAACTAAGCAAACCAGAACAGGAACAGAATCATAGGTGTGGGGATCATTTGGAGGGTTATCAGCTGGGAGGGGGAAGGGTAGAAATGGGGAAATGGTGCAGGGACTAAGAAGCATAATTGGTTGGTACAAAATAGACAGGGGAAAGTTAAGGATAATATAGGAAAGGGTGAAGCCAAAGAACTTATATGAATGACCCATAGACATGAACTAAGGGGATGAGATTGCTGGAGGGAAGGGGGGGTTCCGGGGTAGAGGGTAGCAAAGGGGGAAAAAATTGGAACTACTGTAAATTCAGTAATTGGCACACTTACTGAGAGTGAAGTTTTGGGTGTGATTGCTGGGAACGTTTGCAGAGCCAGAAAGGTAAGTGAGCTAGAATGAAAAAGGAAGAGCAAATTTTAATGAGAGGGATCTTCCTTAGAAACTTAAGCAGAGTGTGTGGGGAGAGGAAGTAGCCAGAGGCAAAATGTTTCTCCTCATTCCCTCAGTTTAGTTACAATATAATTTGAATGCCTGAGTTGCATTTTAACTTGAATTGCCAGTATATTTTGAACTATTGGAGATAATGGATTGTTCTTTAAAGAGGAAAAAGTACCTCAAAAAGAAAGGGACATTAATAGAACAACAATTTTTTTTAAAGGCATCCTGTATATAGTTTACTGTAACAAAAATATGTCATATGGGAATCTAAAACTTATGCATCAATTTAGCTCTTCTACCCAATTTCAGAATCTCAGGACTCCTGGGAGTTACCAGCTGACTCCTTAGCTATCCAGGCCCCAGAAGTGATACCTCGTGCTCTAAAGTCTTGCAATCCTGTCCAACTAACAAGTGTCCTTTCTGTCTCATTTCCTCCCCAGATTTCAAGCTCATCTAATAAGGGAAGATGTGCAAATGTGTTCCTATGTTATCTTCCCCAAGTAAGATACATTTTAAATATAGAGCAAGCCAGTGGTTCTAATGCTGAGTCTTTCAGACCTGAGGGATACTTAGAGAAAAACATGTGGCCTTTTCAGATTTCTATCAAACACATCATGTTACAGTTTCATTCCGTATGAAGAGTCAGATGTAAAATGGGAGTTCCCCCAATATGTGTCAAGCTGAGGAAAAACATAAAATGAAATCAATCAAAAGTCATTATGGGGGGGGGGGGGACGTTCAGTAGCAGAGTGCTCTTATTAACATATCTTAGGAAACTAAATGTTTATTTCCTGAGGTTCTCTTCATCTTTTCTTTTTCATAAAAATGGATAGTGTGTTGATTTTATGTAATTTTTTTTCTCTTACAGCTGGAAAAGAAAACTGATCAAACCAGATTCCTAGATGACAGTCTGCTAAACTGGTGAAGATGTAAATTGCACTCAGTTACAGTTCTATTTTGTTGAAGACATGAATCATGTGAATAAAATTTGTGGATCCTTTTTACTTCATTTGCAATCTTAGGAATACGCACAGCTAGTTTTATTCTTCTGGAAACAAAAGTAATGTGGAGTTATTAGCTGAGGATATCATTGACTTATTTTTTTATTGCTTCAGGTCCTGTTTAGATCATTTTCTGTATTACTCATGAATTTTTTAGCACATTTACAATGATAAGACTGAAGAGTCTTTATAGTGTTCTTTTCATTACAACAAATACCCATCTTGATTTAATCGTCATTAGTAGTTGGTTTTCTCATTCTGTCACCTGCTTGTCACTCAGCAGGGAATCTCCTCCTTTTCCCACCTCCTGGGAGGGTGAGGGGGAAGCGTGGCCGGATGAGAAAAGTGGGGTGTGATTCTCTTAGCAGTTCATCCAGGAGAAGTAAGTTGTTACCAAGGGAAGGGGGAGGGGCGACAGGGAAGAAGCCCTGTGATTAGAACGCCTGAGCTCAGTGGATGAGAAGCATCTTTGGTGAGGCTGGAGCAGGTTGTAGGTTCCGCAGCTTGGAGCTCCCCCTTGTGCCCTCTGGGATCTCCCTGCATTCAGTTTAGAAACAGGGATCTAAAAGTTACTGGGAAAGAAGACACACTCTGCTCTTCTGTACATTGTACAAAAAGAACAAACCAGATTTTTGAGGTAACCCATTTTCCATGGCTAAACAGACTTGGCTTGCTCTAATTGACTAAAACCCGAGGCTTTAAAGGCACCATGATAATGTAAGTGCATGGAAATATGCCTAATTTACTCCTTTTAAAAGTCAACTTGGATTCAATACTACCTGAAAAATATATACACACACATATACCTATTGTACAAGCATAATAATGTATTTATTTGTAATTACAATATAACAACCATGTTAATTATTTTTGACCTAATTAATTGGAAGTTATTGATAAATGTCATAAGTAGAGAGTACTGTTAATTCTTACTGTCATCAGTATATAGCCATTATTCAGTAACTAAAGAATATCCTTATGCGAATGTCTCTGTAACTTAAAATTACAATTTTACTGTGTTAAATAATCAAAACTCTGCTAGCAAGTTTTTTCTGTAAGTTGTTTCATCATCGAATAAAGAATTACAGTCAAGTTAATGTAACATTGATCTCTGTCCCAAAATATGCTATCATTAAAAAATCTATGTGGCATTATAATAGGCACCTGTCATTAATTATCATTGAATTTTAAAGTAGATTTTGTAGGCAGTGCATATATCTGGTTTACTGATAATTATTTACTCATCTGACATAGACTTGTGCATATTGTTTATTTAAACATTATGTTTATTCCCAGAACACTTTTAAAATCTTTCTTACGAAGTAATTCTTCCAGCAGTGGACTAGAACAATCTCAAGTATTTTGCCCTAAAACAGAGTTTTTAAAAGCTGTCTAAATGACCAGTAGCCATTAAAATAATATCAGCTCCATGTATTATAAGTACCTGAATTCTTTGAATGCGTTTCTGCTGTACAGATATGCTGATTAAATTAACACAGCCGTTGTATAACGACCCCTATTCTCAGTGTGCTATAACTTTCTCTCTTAAGAGGCTCTTTGCAATTCTCTTTATTTCTAGCTTTATCAACACTGAAATAAGCAATTGATCAGTGATCAAAACTTTTACATTTTATGGCTTGGATTTTAGAACTGGATAATGTCTGCCTCCCATGCATGTCCATGTACTAGAATACTCCCACCGCCAGATTAGACTTGCAGCCACTTTTAGCACAGCGCCAGTTGCTCCTCCCCTTTGCCACTATAAATACACACACACACATGCACACAATCTCCAGTGTGGGCTCTCAATTACACTTTGTTTCTCTGGGTTTCCCCAGATGACACCTTGTCTCCTCCCGCACCACCACTGTGATCATAAGAGAAGAGAAGGCAAAGAAGCCCTTACATTAAAAGCAGCCTCCAATTCACATTTCTTTCTTTACCTGGCTAGGAGAAATAAGTCTATATCCTAGCAACCTTGAGTTACATTGTTTTACTTCAGCTTCAGGAGAAAGGGGAGTTGAGAATGTAACCTGTTGGTCTTTTTCTGGACTAGAAGTTCCTTCAGGAAAAGGTCATTTCTAATTGGATTCGATCCTTCAACCCACCATGTGAAGCAAAAGTTAGGCTCATCCTATGAAATCTCTTTGAACCTCCCCAATGTACACCTGAACAGTTCCTCCTCTTAGTCCTCCTTGTGCCCTGCAAAACTATTAGTATCGCACTTGTAACATTTTATATTCTCATTTATATGTGTAAAACCAGCTCTCTTAACCCTAACTCTTACCATGGAAGAAGTGTGATACAATGCATTAAAAATAGAGTTTTGCTATCAGCTGGTCAGGCACACACAAACTATTTTCTATAGTTCCTGCCCTCCACCTTATGAATACATACATTCTTTAAAAGCATTTTTGTACCTCTATTTTTCCCAATAAGACCATTCATTTATGCACCTACTGTGTATTAGACACAGAATCATCTAAAATCCTGTTGGTTGCTGTTCACCGGGAGTTGTCAGTCTCAGGGTAAGGTCTATAAATGACTGGGGTAAGAGGATGGAGCCAGCTCTCTGAACAAAGGACCTACTGCAGGGTAGAAATACCTCCAGGCGCCGCTCAAAACCAGATGTTTGCAAGTCCGTTAATTTCCGTGTGTACTAGCATTTGTACTCATTTCTAATCAGAGCACTGTTCTTTCATTTTTTAAAAAGCACTTAAATTTTAAAGTTTTATATTAAGAAGGTATTTTATTACATAGCTCATGTTTTCAATACATGGCCCAACCAATTACCACTTAAGAATATCATTTGAATACATACAGCGTGCCACTTTACCAGGGATACATTTTTATGGTTATTGTAATAGTGAAGCTCCTTTTTATCATGAGCTCTTCTGGTACTTCAGCAAAAGAGTATTTGTATTGTAATGCAAATCCATCTCATATTTTTTCCCATCTTCAGTGGAGACCTTTCCAAACTGCTCTGCCAACACTGGGTTAATTGGCGTCCACGGGGCACATTCAAGGCTTGGGCTTTAGGTAATTTATTTCGCTTCTCCCTGAACCTCTATATGAGGTGAGCTTGCAACCATCTTCCATTTTGGCCTGATATATTGTTTGTACCCACCATTCTTCTACTTCTTCCTAACAGGGGGGCAACAGGAAACCTGGATTACAGGTTTTAGCTGGTCTTGAACTATCTGACCCACTGTCATTGTTACTCTTCCCTTGTTGCCATCAACAGAACAGCACTGAAAAGACCAAAACATTTTTAGAGCCTCTTTTGACCTAGACCAACTGATATGCTAACTAAGGTGTTTGCTGTGATTGAAATGATACTCAGTAATAATTCTCAGTTGTGAAAAAAAAAAAATCCAAGAGTGAGTATGAATTTGTTTTGCTTTGTTTTTGGCCAATTAAGATTTAATTACATTTAAAAGATAAAGATTCTTAATTACAGTCATTCAACAGTGTCTCCCAGCATATCATGAATGTGTTAGAGACACTGTCCTTATTATAGACTCTAAATTTCCTTTTTGCTGTTTTTTAAATATTATTTTAAAAATTTTGTTCTTTATACAGCACTATTACATAGCAGATGCTTTACATTTTATCTTATTTAAATGTCTGAAAGAATTTTAAACCAGACATTATCGATGAAAGTTAAATCTCTAAATATTGATATATTTATTCATTAGGATTTAAGAACTTATCATCTGTGGCTAATTGACCAAGTTTTCAAATAGGTTTTCCTTTTAAACAATAAAAATATGGTCAGATGCCACAGTACAAATCAATTTGAAAAGTGACCTTGTAAACATGCACAAATATGCATAAAGATCTGGAATAGGATAGCTGTTTTATTATATATTTTGATTGCTTAGAAAGTTAGATGTGAATTCATGTTTCTGACTCATGAAAAATGAAAATAATCATTAAAGACTGAGTTGTTTAAAATATGTATGCAGTGTATCTTCATGACTAACAACAGGATCATTTGCTGGGGGAATGGGAGACTTGTTTGGTTGCTATGGAAGCTGTATAATTACTAAAAAAAACGGATTATGGTGATGATTTGAAAAGCACTAGTAAACAAAAATTGTTATTGCTTAAATTAACCATTTCAAAAACACTTCCAGTCTTCCTCCTTTAACTAACACTCCTCCTCATGCCTAACATTCCTGGGAAAAAAGGAATTGAAGAAAATAACGTGGATTTTATTTTAATTTATAAACTTGCTTCTGACTTAATTTCTACTTCTGAGGCAGAGAATAATAAATTCCATTGTGATACTTAGAAGAAGAAAATGAAATTTGTGGCATTTTCATTTTTTAAAATAATCTTTCTTACTGTGCTCTCACTAAATTGGCTCTGTTCCACAAGTGTGGAATTCAGTTCTTATATTCACCATGTAGCTTTTTCTTCCCATAAAGAACATGACTCAGAGAAAATGGTGACTTAATATTTAACCGATCCCTTTCTGCCTCCTCTTCCTCATCATATCTCTCATCTTCATCTTCATCTTCCACATCACTGCTCTGAGGACTGGAGACCTGAGACCCTGAAGGAGAAGGTGGTACTGAGGAAGGCCTGGGATATTTAAATCCTTCTGTCTGCCAAAGACAAAATAAGACACAAACATTATAACAACTTCTTAGTTTTCCAATATGTAAACATTTTTCATGTATATTTTATATTAAAAAAGCCATAGTTGGATATTTTCTGTGGTCTGTTCAGGCGCTACTAATTTTGATTCATGTTGATTCTGGTACCAACAGCCCAAGAGAGATTCATTAAATAAGTAGCTTTATTTTATTAGCCAGGTACTACCTATATGTTTTCTTATTCAATGTTTGTAACAACACTCCAGTAAATTTGTCTACCCTTTTTACAGAAGAAAATTAAGGGCTAGAGAGGCCAAATGACTTGCCCAAGGTCATATAACACATGTGGTAGAGCAAAGATTTCCCAGGGTGATGATCACTCCAGAACCTTTCATCTCAATTGTTGTGTTACAGTGATGACAGTGTCGGTCCCTATGTCATCCTTTAGATTTGCTCAGTGAAAGTGCAGGACACGGCCAGCCTGGACATGCCATGGACAGCCACCGCTACAAAGCATCCTGCAAGCCAGGCCACTGAGCTAACCTGAAATTCCACCAGCTATTTTTATTTCAGTTAATGAGCAAAGAGCACCAGTAGTTAATCCAATTGCCCTTCTACTTAAGATTCACTGAGATAACTCATTTTATAAACACACAGTAAGCACCAAACCCAGATCAGGCATGATAATGGCGCCAAGGAAACAAATGAAAAACATGATCCCTGCCATCCGGGAGTGCTTATGTTTGGGGAGAACTATGTATAAAATAGTCATAGTGCTTGTAAATTTATTTTAACTATTTTTATACATTATTATTATGTCATACTTGCATAGTTATTTCAAGGTTCAGATACTCTACCTGAAAGTAACAGGAAAAAAAGAAAAGAAAGGATGAGTCCTGCACTTGGGACTTGGCTCAGAGGAGACGCTCCATACTTAATAGTTGAATAAGTAGATTAATGGATGTATATAGCTGAGTTATCTTCAACTGGAGCATCCACTTCTAACAAAGCTAAGCAATTAACTGTTAAAATCATGAACATGGGAGTGAAATTTGATTGAGGGATTTACAAAATGCTTTCATCTTCTCTATGGGCAAATGTTACCTTGTGTTAACTTTCTAGATCTGTTCTCCTGGACACCTGATATAGGTGGAATATAAATTGTATTATCAGGCAAAATTGTTTATGGTAGAAGTGACCCCTGATTGTAGAATTAACATCTGAACTTGGAGAGTTTGTAGCTTTGGAAATCCCTGAATTTGATGAGTTTTGTAATTGGGCTTAGTCCTGAGAGACCACGGAAGATGTCTGTGGGACTTCATGTGAGATACTGGCTCCTGTGTGTCATAGAAGCTAGGATGGATCTCATACCCAATGTTAAGTGTCTCATCTTCTTGCACCTAAGCTATCACCGGATGATTAGAGGGACAAAGAAGTTTAGCTCTTTGACAGCTATGTAGACTACTCTAAGGACAATCCCACCAAAGAGAAATGTCTGATGCTTCCCTGCTTCTGTTTCCCACCTTATGTCCGTCTAAGTGAATCTGGTGGCAATCAGCCTATGTTGTCCCATTAATATAATGTCTAGTTGGACTTTAGAAGACTCCCCAGTGGGCACTGCTGAGTTGAACTTAAAAGGCTCATCTTGTCCAATTCCTCCTGGGGTCCTTGAATTCAGTCTATATTACTCTTTCCAAGTAGTGACCCTATATTTAAACACTTCCTTGGATAGAAAATCAACTTCCTATTAAAGCAGACTACTTTATTTTTGAACAACTTTCAAAAGAATGGTTGTCTAACAGAGCGGTTTCAAGCACTAAGGCCAAGAGAGTCTTAGTGTGGAGGCGCTGCTCCAATGACATGAGCTAGCTGACTGTCTGATCCTCTTATACATGAGGCCAACTCTGAATCAAGGACTGTGAGTTGGTCTGATCTGTCAGTTCCTCTGGTCTTTGCTTTGATGCAACTCTATGAAAAAGTATGATAGTGTACTTAGCTACTTTCAAATTAAAAGGTATTGTTAGGAGTTATCCTAAATAAGACATTTAGCTTTCAAAACAAATAAGTAATACATAAAATACTAACCGTTGGTGGTGATGTGGGTTCCACGTGGAATTTATCTGGAAAGGCTCTGCTTAAGGTCAGGTGCCTGGCATGCTGATAATACTATGATAGAAGACCAAGTCACAGGTTAAAAACAAATGTATGTACTTTAACAACCACAATATTATATAAAGTATTATTTTCTTAGTTATAAAATGTATTTTTTTTAAAGTGACAGGATCTATTTATTCTAAGTTTGAGAATCAGGAAAAAAATGACAGTTTATAATTTTATTATTTTTCAATGAAGAAGTAAAGACATGTTATGGAACATTGGAGGGAAGAAGCCATACTGGCTTTACTGAATTCTGAATTAGTGCGAAGGTGGCTGAAAACACTGTTTCATTCTACAGAGAAGCTGTATGGTGTGGGAAGCTGTAAGGCCTACATAATCAGACAAAGAGCAGCGATTTGCAACCGTGTGCCACAGGAATTTTTAAAACATGCAATAGCTGATTGTTTAGTCAGGACCACCAACCTTTTCCCTTAGACTGTCAAATGAAAAAGAAATTACAGGCAGACAGACCCAAGAGCTCCTCAGCCAGTTCCCCTTCAGACAAGGGGCGCTGGAATTTGTCGATATCGTAGCCACCGGTGACACAGACAACATTCAAGATTATTTGCAACAGCTCACAGGAGCCAGAACGGTACCTCGAGTCTTTATCGGTAAAGAGTGTATAGGTGGATGCACTGACCTAATGAATATGCATCAATGTGGGGAACTGTTGAGGCGGCTAAAGCAAATTGGAGCGCTACAGTAATTACAGATCTTGGGCTGACATCTCCCCTGAGAGCTGATGGCCTCGTGAATGATGGCAGTGCTTCCTGGTGACTGGGATCTGGGGCTACCTTTACCCAGCTACAGCAGCTGTTTACTTAAAGTTCTGAAATATCCAAACCCCAAACATGGGTCACCTCGCATCCTACTTTGAGAATCGCTGCTCCGAACCAGTGTTCTTAACCTTGACAATACACAGAGCTCACAGGAGATGTCCAACAATTCTGTGACAAGCCTGAGGACCCAATCTGAGAGATGCCACATGGAGACTTAAGCACAGTGGGTCTTCACTTGGTGCTACAGCTATCAGAGGTGCATGTGCAGATGCTGTGACCATGCGGCAACATTGTTATGTAAGATGATCCTTTATGTACGCCTGAACTAGTGTGTGTTAATTTGTTTAGATTACAAAGTAAAACATAAATTCAAAAAATCATAAAAAATCTTGCAACCCCACCCCCCAAGAATATGTCTGAGAAAGAAGCAGAATTTGAGAAACACTGTCCTAAAAGATTTTCCTCTCCTTTTAGTCCCCACTCTATGAAGACTTAAGAAATCCTCATTGTGAGGTTTATTCTATAATTGCAAGGTTAAGTTAATTTCCTTTTGCGGTCTCTACTGTGAAAGGTTAATTCTTTTGTGATAAAGAACTAGTCATAGATGACAGTGACTTTTTGGTCCAATTCTTTTCTATGTTCTCAAGGCCTCAAGGAATGATACTGATGTGAGCTATATCAGTTTGAAGCTTTATTCGTGTTTGTCCCTTGCCATTATAAATAAAGGCACATGCTATTGTCCTAGAAAAAAAAAAAAAAAAAAAAAAAGAAGAAATTACAATAGTGAGCACAACAATAGCCAAACTTTTTTTTTTTTTTTGCAGATCGGCAAAAGGATATATTTTTTGGTGTGCTGAAGAATTTTAGTAATTAGCTTTTGTATGCCATGAGATGAAAAAAATTAAAAATTGTTGCCTCAGAGTCTTATCATTCTTTCATTATAAAAATGAAGACAATAAAATTAATCATCCAGGGTTGTAATGAGCATTGGGATTAGGGGGCATAGATACTCAGCAAATGGCAGCATCTATCATTTGTCTGGGGAAATTGAACAGTATCTAAGCAGATACATAATGTAAAGGCAAAGTCAGTTCATCTTTTATTATATAAATTATCCAGTGCTATGATGTATGAATATCTGGGTATTTATAAGCCTGCTGCATGAAAGAATATATTTCCCTTTGCACTTGTCATTTTGAAAAGCAATATTATTCCCATTACCCACTGTAGCTGAGGAATAAGATCACATTATCTCTTAGAGTGAAACAAAGTAGGAATTTTCCTCTTGATGTGCTCCTTGTCTTCATGAAATATTTCTGCATACCTGTAATGCATCAAGTTAAGTGATGACAATAGAGTAACTAGTAAGATCGGTGCTAGATCCTGATGGACTTGCTGTTTTGGGCTCAGACTGAATGTAAAGAACTGGGTTTAGGACTTTGCAAATTCATAAGTAAAAAAAAAAACGGATGCAAAAAATCACTGAGATTTTAACAACCTATGATACTGAGTTGAATCAATTTATTCGTGGTCCAGTGGGACTTTTAAAGTGGTCCTCTGTGTTGATCACAAACTTGCTTACTCTGCCTAAGTATCTCCAATCCAGAAGATCTGAGAGCCTCTCAGTTCGGTTCCTTTGGATAATTCTTTGGCGGCGTGACTGTTTGCAAAATCCATAGAGAAACTGAGTCAGCTGATTGCAAGAATCATCTGGAGAGCGGAACCGCCTGTCAACAATGTAAATACCTGAAGGGCACAAAAGCCAAAGCACAGTGAAGAATTAGGGCTCTCTTTAAAGCATTTCCTCTCCTGTTCCTTAGTTTCTGGGGTAGATCATACAGTTGTCTACTCCCTAAGTCCTTATTGCCTCTGCTCTATCTTTTCCCTTCCAAGGTTCTACTTCTTTCATGATCTTCTAATGGTATAAACTGTCACCAACACACAGCCAACCAAATGGATCTTGCTTAAAAAATAAAAAAAATCTGGCGACATAGGGATACCCTGGGTCAATAATTCTCCCTGGGCTTCTCACTAACCAGAATCTCTGGGGTGACCTGGGTGTCAGTGCTTTTTAGACTCCCCAGTGTTCCCAGTGTCCCTCACAGCAAAGAACCACAGCTCTAGCCTGAGGAAAGAGAAGTGACTACGGCACTGTAAAGGACCAGGGAAGTGGCAGTGAGCAGTCAGAGAATCCAGCCCATTCGAGCTCCACCTGCTGCTAGGCAACATGGACCAAGAAATGGTGATAGGCAAATTCTCCTGCCATCTTAAACTACGCAAATGAATTTTGCTAACTTGATATGGCCATTTTAAATAATTATGCCAACCAATCTAGTTATTGTAATATCACTCCTAAGAGCATAGTTATTGTATTATCACTGCTAGGTAGGAGAGGAACAAACCAGTTAAAAAAATAAAAAGTAAAGGGCAGGTTTTATCCAAGTTTAACTCCTTTTGCAGTTTTTTTTTTTTTTCTCTTTCAATTTTGTTTGTTCATTTCACTCATTTTTAGTTTGTCTTTTTGGAAATATATTTAATATTAATAGCATTTTTATCTTTTTTTATAGAGTACATATTAAATCTACTTTTTAATAAACAAGAGATAGAAACATTAGTTTAAACAAGATAGTTTAAGAGTTAGGCCATGTAGAGACCCTGCACTTTGGTTAAATGTCACTTCTCCCTGGGTTGGGTTAATGATGAAAAAGCTCACCGTATGCAGTAGGATCAGCTACGTGCTCCTGCATAAAACAGCCAAAGCCAGAGAGGTTGGTTGTCACACTGGGGATGCCCATCACAGTGCATTCAGCTGCCAGGGAAATAGACAAAGGATTGGCTTCAGACCGTCTCCCATGTCCTCTTATTCACACGGAAGAGAAAAAAGCTCCAATCTAGCCTAGTAATAGCAATGCTTACTTTGTGCCAGGCTCAGTACCAAGCTCTTTACATCTATTAACTCAAGTGAGGCTGCCATATTTCCATCTTACCAATGAAGAAATTTAAATAGCTCGCCCAACTTCACAAAATCAAGGGACTTGAGGAGAACTGGGATTTGAAGCCAGTGGCCCAGCTCCAGAGCTCTTGCTGGGAACTGCTACACTCACTATTCTGCCTCTCTCACTGCTGGTTTTGCTTTTCATTCCATTCTAAGCTTATGTTTCTAAGTCTTTGGCAAGTTGATAGCATAGGTAAGTGTTCTGGCTACGACCAGCTCCTCCCACCAAAGAAATCTCCCTCCGCACAAATCCCTTCCTCTTTTTCAGGTGCTCAGTGAACCCCATGGTCTCTTTCAGTCCTCTCGCACCTTTTAGTCAAAACCTGGTTTCCAGAAAACATCAACTATGTCTTACAAAACATTACCACTCTCAAAGATATCTGCATTTTTAACAAGAAAATTGTATTTGATTGTGGAATAATTCTTGGTTGGCTAGTAAGGTTAGATAGAGAGAGAGAGAGAGAGAGAGATTTCCTCATTACTCATGAAGTAACACAATTTAAATGATGATCTGTAGTTTTTGTTTGTTTGTTTGTTTGTTTTGTTTTGTTTTTTGTTTATCTTCAGAGAGCAGTGATTTCCTTATTTAGGTTGGGGGTGGGGTGGGGAAGAGAGGAAGGTGGAATGGGATTATTGATCTATTTAAGAATCTGATAAAAACTCTGGCACTCCTCCTTAAAAAAATACATACATACACACACACACACACACACACACACACATATAATATTGCCTACAATTTTATGAAACTTAACAAATTATTACTTAAAAAATATTCATTAACACACATGAAGTAACATGCCTGGTATCCATGTAAGCTCAATATATGTTCATTTGGTGAATTTAATTAAATAAATATTCATTGGCCTTTCTCAAAACACAAACTTTAGTGAATACTTTCTGGAGTGAGTTAGAGTTAGTATTACATAAAGTGTTTATTCTTTAAAATATCAGAGTTATCTAATACGTTAACTTATAGCACCAGAGGTTTCATTATTTCTGTAATTATAGGTTAGGTGAGAAGTGGCCAACTTCCATGGGTTGGTTTAAAACAGAATGACTCATTCACCATGAAGTATTTCCCAAACTCTTTTTTTAATGTCTTATTAAAAAAAAAAAAATATATATATATATATATATTTTTTTTTTTTTTTCTTAGAGAGAGGAGAAGGGAGAGAGAAAAAGAAGGAAACAAACATTGATGTGAGAGAGAAACATTGATCAGTTGCCTCTTGGATGCTCCCAGCCCAGGACTAAACTTACAATCCAGGCATGTGCCCTAACCAGGAATTGAACTGGCAACTTTTCAACCTGTGGGATGATGTCCAACCAACTGAGCCACACCAGTGAGGGCTAGTCTCCTTAAGTTTTATAACATCTTAAAAAACTATATATAACTCTTCTATCATTTCAGATCAAGTTCAACTTTATCCTGTAGAATGATATTTTGGTGGAAAGTCTGCCATAAGTTATATATCATTCTCTTTACTTCACATAAATAACTTCCCACATTCCCTCTGTCATTTAAGCTTTGGATTTGTGCTTCTCTACCCAAGAGTAAATTATATATCAACTTTGAATATCACATACATATAAAATAAAGTGCAAAATATTCTACAGTCCATACCCATCACATACCTGGAGTATAACCCCACGGTTCATAGTATGATGGAAATACTCCAAGATGACAACCTCGGACAAACTCTTCATAATCCATGGGTAACAAGGGGCTGGTGGAGGATAGGAACTCTGGGTGCAAAATCACCTAAAAAAAGAAAATTTGAATGAGAAAAACAAGAGAGAAAGAAGAAATGAAAGCAAAATATCTCCTCCAGTTTGGTTATTTTAATACTGTAGAATCTTTGTGTTCTAGATTTGGGGGTGAGGAAATAGGTAAGAAAGAAAACTCAGGATCTTCTTTTCTCCTCTCAGCATTCTGTGCCAGTATCTGCTCTGTGGACTATCTTTCCCTCAGATTCCAAGGTCTAGATTGGAGGATAGGGAGTTTGTGTGACATCGTTTGTCTCATGCTAAACTACATCTTTCAATCCAGCCCTTATTGACAATAGGCTTTTATTTGGTCCTCCAACTGCTTCTATTTCACTAAGATCTCAACACAACAACCAGAGTGAACCTTTAAAAATGCCAGTCACTCTCCTGCTCAGAATCCTACTGTGGCCTCTCATTTCACTCAGAGGAAAAGCCAGTGTTTACCAGTGTTAAGCAGTATGTGCTGGTAAATGTTCAAGAACCAAAAAACAAAAGTATAACTACATATTTGTATTTAAGTTTATTGTAAATTTTACTGATATAAAAGATATATTTATAACATACAATTTCCAAACAATAAAAATGTACACACAAAAACCTGCACACAAAGGTTTATTGTCAAATTTATTCATAATTGCTAAAACTTAGAAGCAACTAAGATGTCCTTAAGTAGGTGAATGGATAAACTGTGATACATCCAGATGATGGAATATGAGCTATCAAGCCATGAAAAGACATGGAGGAAACTTAAATGCATTTGACTAAGTGAAAGAAGCTTATCTAAAAATGTCACATTCTGTATGTTTCCAACTAAATGACGGTCTAGAAAAGGCAAAGCTACAGAGACAGTGAAAAGATCATACTAGGGGTTGGGAACACGGAGAAATAAATAGCACACAGGATTTTTCGGGCAGTGAACTATTCTGTATAATGCTATAAAGGTGAATACATGTCATTATACACTTATCAAAACACATAAAAGGTGCAACACCAGGAGTGAACCTTAATGTAAACTATGTATCTTTGGTGGTAATGATGTATCAATGTAGATTCATCATAACAAACAAATCACTGTGGTGGGGGTGTTGATAGTGGGGGAGGTTGTGCATGTTTGGGGGAAGATGCTCTATTAGAATTCTCTGTACAGTAGTCCCTCTCTATATCGCGGTTCACTTATCGTGGCCTCACTGTATTGCAGGATTTAAAAAAATATTATATTTAATTATTTATCGCAGATTTTTCGCTATATCGTGGGATTTTGCGGTACTGTATACGTATGTTTTTAAAGTTACATAGGTTTAAGAGTGTAGAATATGTTTAAGAACATAAGTAGTTTATAAAAGTGTGGAAAAGGTTAATAAGGGAGTGGAAAAGGTTAACAAGGGACTGGGAATGGTTTATAAGTGTGTGGGAAGGGTTTATAAAGCCTTAAAATATATATAAATACTAAAATAAATGAAAGATTCCTACTTCGTGGATTTTCACCTATTGTGGGGGGTTCTAGAATGTAATACCAATGATAAGTGAGGGAATACTGTACTTTTTGCTCAATTTTGCTGTGGAACTATAACTACTCTAAAAAGTAAAGTCTATTAAACTATATAATACTCTTTATTATAAATTCCAAGTCAATTACTTACAACATAATGCTTTTGATTTTTGAAACGATCTTGTATTTATTACTGACTTACGGTTTCAACTGATGACTAAATATAGTTCTAACATGAATGGTTTCAACTGATGACTAAATATAGTTCTAACATGAATGTTGGTTGATTTCTTTGTTAAGAAGCAAAAGGAAGAGCGAAATACAGGATGTATGTCAGAATTTCACAGGTTTATTAATGACTTGAGTGATTTCTTTGTTGAGTTGGATATTTTTGATAATGGAAGAATATTTTCTCATATTTGTGTGTCACTCACAATGCAATGGCTACAGATACAACACTCATTTAAATGTAATCTGCATTATTAATATTTCTCTACTACTTTCTTAAATCTATACAATCACTGCACAATCAAGATATAATGTGTAGTGTTCACCTATTTTCACTTATAAATACTCCACCATGCCAATTTTAAGCTACCAGTGAGTTACTGATTGGGAGATAGGAAAAGCAGTAGCATATATTAGAGAGTATTTTCACCATGTGGGTACAATAATCATAAATAACCCAAGGCATAGGTAATAGTAAAATGTACTAAATGATTAAGATGCAATGAGTTTTGACAATTGCTGTTCTTCTTACTATAATGACTTAATTTTTACATTTATATAATTTAATTTTAACCAATGTCTATGTATAAAACTAGCTTAAAAAATTCAGCAATTGGTTCTTATCCACTGATATCAGTCTGTTCTGGGACTGCACTGTCTGTAATGTTCTGCTAAGGCAGAGACAAGACACCACAGCTATAACTGGAAAGTTGAAACTAGAATAGTTACTTAGCTGGTCCCCTGAATGAATGAATTCTCCTATTTCTTCTACTTATTAAAGTTCTCACTGAACTATTATTGGGTTATCTGTCAGCCTCCCCTCATATCTAAGCAGTTATTAAAAATAAATAAAAATATGATTTAAAAATACTGGGGTTATTATATATGACTATATTACATAATATAACTATATAAGTAATATAATGTATAATTAATAATTAGCAATATAATATAGTGATATAATGTAATAATATACTTAATATAAGGTATAATGAATATATTTCATTATTTTATAAGTAATATATCACAATATAATATATTATATACTATATTATAAATATTAGTGCCTTATAAAAGGGGGAGAGATCTCTAGCTCCTTGCCCCATGTGAGGGCACAGCAGGAAGGTGTCATCTATGAATCAGGAAGAGGGCTTCACCAGAATTCAGCCATGCTGGCAACTTGATTTTGGATTTTCCAGCTTACGGATTTGTGGGAAACAAATGTCTATTATTTTTAAGCCACCCATTCTGTCATGTTCTGCTAGCAGCCCAAATGGACTAAGACGATTGCCCTCCACTGAGCTCGTCTCCCTCCAGGTCCCAGACACTGCCTCACTGCACCTGGACTATGCAGCTGGGTTGCTCCCACTGTGTGCGCCTTCCCCGCTGTCTGGGTTTTGACATCTTTCTCTGCACTATTGTAGGTTCCCTCCTTCCAGCGCAGATACTTACTTGTGTTGCCCCACCTAGTGGCTTTGGAACTGAATTGTTTGAGAGTGGCAAGGAAAAGAGAAAGGAGGGAGAGGAAGAGGAAGAAGAAAAAGAAACTGTTTTAACACGCACACTACACTTTTTATTTTTTATTCATAGAATTAGTATATTTTCTTCCAAAGATATTACTTTAAAGAAAACCTTAATGTGAATACATAACAATAATAATAATTAGTTGTATATAATACCTTATATATTATATATAATTTTCACATATATTGCCCCATTTAATCTTAGCCACATTGTAAGATGAGTAGGATAAACATTCTCATTGTTCTAATATTAGAAATAAGGAAACTAAGACTTTACAGGTCTTAGTTTATATATATATATACACACACACACACACACACACACACATATATATATAGTAGATTCACAAATAGGAGATGTATTAGTCTTAAGAAGAAATAAAATAATAAATGCCCACAACCAGTACCATAAAAATGATTTATTCAATCACAAGAATCACACATTGGCAAAGTAAAAATGGGTAAGATATTTTCCTCTAGAAAACATGATTTGAGTTTCTATTATGTGCACAGAACTACACTAGGAAAAGAGACAAAAGCCACAGGTATGGCTGTCTGGGCAACTATTAAATTAATAGGCCATTATACTCTCTTGGAAAATATCAGGAAAGGGGGATTTGAAAGGCATTGTGCCTATTTGGCATTTCCACACTAAGGAAAATTTGTACTCTCCAAACTCTTTTTGGAACATGAAAACACCATGGCTCACTTGTTTTGTTCCCAGCCAAACAGAATGATCAAACAACTAAGTTAAAAAGACAGCTGCTCTGGGCCCTAAAACAGCCAATTGCAGAAGCCCAAGGTGGAAGAATGGGTATTAGAGGTCAGCCCAAGCTTATAGAGAGGATTAGATGAGATTCTGTATACAAAAGCCCCCAGCAGAGCACCTGGCTCTTAGTAAGCCCTGGATCAGTAGGGAAAAACAAGTGAACAAAAACGTGTTTGACTGTATTTATCTTAAGAGGGGAGTAAGGTCCCTCAAAGTGAGGTACTCTCACAGAGCGTCAGCACAGTGTGGAGAACCGAAATCTCTAGGCTAGGCTTTTCTCACTATAACACACTGCTGATAGAAGATACATTCAAAGTCAAAATAACCTGCAATGTTTCCTGAATCAAATGGTCCCATTTATATAAAAAAAACAAAACAAAAAACTTGTCAATTCATTTTGAAAGTTAAAAACTACTCTACAGGGTTCTATAAATACACAGGCAATCAAATAGCACTTCGAGCTTTGGGTATATATTGTTAGGAAGGGGTTACTCTTTTTTACTTCTTTTCATGTGTCGGTTTGCTTTATAATAATAAATGAATATCTCAAAATAGTTCTGAGTTTAACCGCATAAATAATTTGTATGAGATACACTTCCTTCTCCATTCACTCTACTTAAACCATGTGCTATTATTATATACCTTGCCTTTTCATCTACTTCTTCTTCTGCCTCTTATTATTCGATGAGCCCTCCCTCTTGTTATTTGCATGATGAACTCCTGCTCATTGATCTAGATCTAGCTAATCTGTCATCTCTTTGATAAAACATTTTATCAAATCCTAAAGGAAAGACAAATCTCCCATCTTCTACTCTCACTCAATCCTGTTCGTATGTCTCTTCTAAAACTTATTAAGTACCCACCATGTGCTGTTACTGGGCTAAGTACAACTAAAAGCTAACATTTATCATGCGTTGACCATGTGCCATACTGTACTAAATGCAGCATCTATTGTGTTTTAAATCCCAAAACAATTCTATGAATGTGGGCCTATTTTATTACCATTTTACAGATGAGAAGATTGAGGCATAGACAGACTAACCAGACTTATAAATTGAGTAAGTGGCAGAGACTTAAAGTCAGACAATGTGAGTACAGTCTTTAAGGACCGCTATGTTGCCTTCCTTAGAGAGGTGGCGGTCCTGAATTTGCTGCTCAGGTTTCCTCTGAGACATCCTGGACTTGGAGATCTTGACTGACAGCCCCAACTGCATCTGCTCCAGACCCACCACAGCAGCTGCTCCTGGCCTACAGGACAGGCAGAGATGGGTACTAATGTCAACCTGTGTCTATTCAATGGGTGATTCTTCTAATGGGTAACTTTTGTTTGGGGAATGCCAGTAACTCTTCATATGAATCTCTATTAAAGCTGTTGCATTCAACTTCTCATAGAATAAGGCTGCCATGTGCCTGCCAACCTGAAACTTTTGGTCAGTGGAAGAGACACATGAAGGTAAAACATAAAGAAAAGGCTGTTAAATACAGCAAAATGTTGTATGCAGTAACATTAATATATTTAAATTAAGTCCAGAGTAAACCACACCATACACATGTACACACATAGAGGCATTTTTTGTATTAAGAAAGGAAGCATTGTAAAATAATACTGAATTTGTGTTAGCTGTTGAAAACTATTTTCTTCTTGTTGTTTATTTGTTTGTGTTTGTGGGCACATGCATGCCATGTGTGTGTGTTTTTTCAGCTGACTGACAGGCCATGTTGAGTGGTCTTTGTCCACTGCTTTTTCCCCTTTTGGAGTCACCAAATAGTGCTACTATGTGTGCATATTTTTCATGTATTTGTTCATCATTATGAATTCTGGTGGGTTTTTTTTTTCTCTTGTTGTTTTTAATTACCTTTGACTTTCCTTTCTGGAAAAAAAAAATAAAAAAGCTGAGCCTGTTTTAGAGCCAGGCTATAGTCTGTGGCTCTTCTTACCACATCCTTCCTTCGTGCTTTCTCCACCTCCCTGCCTGCTCAGGCTTTCACCCTCCACAGAATTTCCGCCAATAAGCATTTTCATATCTAATCCTGTCCTAGAGTCTGCTTCTCAGAGGATGAAAACTGAGAAAAAAATATATGAGACATGATCACTGCTTCAAAGAACTCACAGTCTCTCTGAAGAAATGGGCACATTTAAAATTCTATATATAGTTCAAGTGACCATTCCTATCATTGCAGTAGATTTGAAGTGTCTTGGGAATGCAGACAAGGAAACGATTGTTTTGTCTGGAGTAGATGAGTGTATATGAAGGAAAAGGGCAAGGCAGAGAT
This sequence comes from Furipterus horrens, assembly GCF_987537825.1. Lineage (NCBI taxonomy): Eukaryota > Metazoa > Chordata > Mammalia > Chiroptera > Furipteridae > Furipterus > Furipterus horrens. The sequence continues at coordinate 32,351,379 of NW_028327174.1, forward strand.
GACTTTTAGGTTGGATCCCAAAGGAGTATTAGAATGACAGATAAGGGCATGTCAGAAAGAGAGAATGACATTAGCAATGACGCAGGGGTGTGAAAGTGTTTAATATGCTCAAGAAATGAGATTCTTGTCCATTTCTGGGAAATTGCCTTACTCCTATCTTTGTTTTGAAAACATAGAGCAGCAAAGCATACTTTGTTCAAAACGTCAAGGGACCTCCAGTCACAGTCTTCCCAAGAGTAAAGGAATCCAGCCTCGTCTCTCCTTTTCCTACCCTCCCACATCCCCACGTCCATTTGTATTTATTGTACATAACATGTACCAGGCACAGACCATCAAAGGATGATCCACAGATATGGCATGACATAAAAAGTTCTGAGAAAAACAGAAATCTGTGGGAAAATAACAGGTTTTCTTGTTTCTAAGAGACACAAATAAATAAATAAATAGATAGATAGATAGACATATAGATAAATAGATAAATAAATAAATAAATAAAATGAGAAGGACCAGTTGAGGGTAAATTATATGAGGAGGCCAGGTTACTGTTAATACACTCTGTGACAAGTCTCTGTGGACCCAATCCTGCTGAAAAATGTAAAGGAAGGTGTATCCTTGGCAGAGAAATTCCTACATTTCCAGGGAAAATTTTGTAGCCTGACTGTTTGGTACAGGAGGTGTGTTAGGTGTTGAAAATTTTTGAAATGCAGAAATACGAATGAGGAAATACAGACCACCCATAAAATTCTATGGCACAGGGCAATACACACACATATATGCATATGTACATTTTATAAACAGCTTGTGTCATTTAATGCTGTATTATGAGTGCCTCTTAGTATTGAGAAAATTTCTTCTGCTTGATTTCTATACTATTTTCCTCTTCTAATTCTATGCTCTTTCTTTCTTCCCCGTGACTTACCATCTTTTAATCTCCCTCTTAAATCTGAGGTTTCTCTGAGCCAACATATCTCTCCACTCATTCAACCTGGTCTCCCAACATGACAGGGTGGTCATTTCCTGGTCTCCACTACTGTCCATGCACTGATAGTGACCTTCATGACTATCCTTATAAGCCCCAGGCCTGTGTTTTCTAAGTGACTAATAAACATCTCAACTTCAATATCTCACATGTAACGCAAACTCATTCTATCAAAAACTGAACTTGCCCCGGTTGGTGAGGCTCAATGGATTGAGTGTTGGCCTGGGAGCCAAAAAGTCGCTGGTTTGATTCCAAGTTACGGCCCGCAACCAGGTCCCTGCCTGGGGGGCTGCAAAAGGCAGCTGATCGATGTTTCTCTCCCTTTCTTTCTCCCTCCCTTCCCCTCTCTCTAAAAAATAAACAAAAGCTTAAAAAAAAAAACAAAAAAAAAAACTGAAGTCAATTCATGACATGACCCTCAAACCAACTTCTGTTAAATCCTTTCCTTAGTTTTTAGAGAGTATTGGTTAGATACCGAAGCCAAGTGGGTATCATCCCTGCCTTCTTTCTCTTTCTCACTCCTAATATCTGTTGGTCAGTAAGTGTGATTTTTTTCCTACATGCAACTGTCTCTTCCATTGTTTTGTCCTGTCCAGCACAACTGACATGGCTTTTGTAAGGGACCATCACCATCTCTCACTTGTACTGTTGCACTAAGTCCTTAATTTGTCTCCATCCACTACATTCACCTATGCCTATATCAAGGACTGAATACAAGGAAAAAAATGAATTTAAGAATAGATTATTTTTTCAAGAAATTTTGCAGAACAGGAAAGACAGAAATATTCAAGAATATCAAATGGAGATGGGTTAAGGCAAAATTCTTTGTTTGTTTTAAAGATTTTATTTATTTATTTTTAGAAAGAGGGGAAGGGAGGGAGAGAAACATCAATGTGTGGCTTGCCTCTCACACACCCCAACTGGGGACCTGGCCCACAACCCAGGCATGTGCCCTGACTGGAAATCGAACTGGTGACCCTTTGGTTCTCAGGCCTGCGCTCAATCCACTGAGCCATGCCAGCCGGTGCTGTTTGTTTTTTAATGTGGAGAAATTCAAAGAATATAAGAAGGCAGCAAGGAGAAAAGAGTTGCCTTTCATTGTCTACACTGTAAGAGAGGGTAAACAGGGTAAGTTTCCCAAGAATGTGGGAGGAAATGAGATCCCATAAAAACCCTTAGGACCTCAAGGAAAGGAAGTAAGAATAGGTGAAAATCTAGATATGAGGCTGGTATGAAGGGATACTGAAGGAGTTTATACTCCTTGAATTCTCTGTTAGATCATTTGCTAATGATGAAAGAAAGAGGGGAAAAGAGGACCTTTGAAAAGATTGCTAAAAGCTTGTGACCCATGATCTTGAATACTGGTGAATGAAACTGAGTAGGATTAAGCAATTATTTGTTGACATGTTCACAACTGCCAACCACACCTAGCAAATGCCTGGAATAATAGGCCCTCAATAAATATCATAGAGAGGCAGAAACCAGGTCTTATTCATAACCAGCACTGTGCCTAGCCATTGTAGAAACTCAAGTCAATTTCAATTAGTCTATAGAAAATTACATAAAAACATCATTAGCCACTTTCTCTAAAATTGGAAGTTTCTCATATTTTCCCTTAAGCTGAACTTTATCAGAAAGAAACAAAAGACTATTTGTGTAATCTCAGAGATTTGCTAATGAAATTAATTCTTAGAAAAAAATTGAGTAATCAAAAGATAATCTCCTTATGCTTACTACAGATTATACAGTGAAAATAAATGTTAGAATTATGACTCAAAGCCATAAATATTCTTCAGTTCTCAGGAACAATACAAAAATAGTCATTATGCTTAAATTACCCAAGATAGGAAACAAAATTAATTTTCTTTAGAAATCTTAAAATATTTTTGATAGATGTTAAAACAAATATAAGACTTTTAATAAATTTTAAGTGATCTTAATAAACCATTAGCTCTACCTTGACTCTGTCTGTGCGGTTGTTGAAAAGTCCAATCCGTCTAATGGTGCTCAGGATGGGATCTGTGGAGTCATCAATCATGTTGTGAGTGGTCACTGGAGGCAGAGACTGTCGCTGAAGTAAAGGAAGAAAATGTCAATTGTGGAAAGAATGAATGCGTGACTAATTTCAACAATAGGTCATTGGCAACAAGTTATCCAACCAGTCTTTTGAGATGACACTAATGATGATGACTAAGTTTTATATGTTTTAGAGGATAATGGGTTGAAGGATAATTCCTTCAGGTTTAGCAAACCCATATGCAAGAACAAGATATCTTGCCGGCTTCTGGAACTTATTTGGACTAAGAGTGTCCTGAAATCTTGACACAAGATGAGCTGCTTTTTCGGATCATTCTAGCAGGGCTGTCCTCTGGTGCCTGATCCTTCACTAATATAAGATATTGGCGTATGCCTAAGACAACATTTACAACACAGCACAACACAACACTTCGCAATAATTCCACTTGACTGAGACAGATTCACCTTTTCTCTCTTCTAACTCAAAATTTTATGTTTTTTGAAAAATTTAAATTTTTGTTGTCATAGCAATATGCAATTTTTCAATAGGATATGATGGTTGCATAAAAATTTTGTGTGTGTGTGTGTGTGCCAGGAGAGAAGGCAAACACAGTCTCCCACTACCACAAATTATGCAGTAGAGTTTTCCACATTTGGGGAAATCACAGGAGTCAGCACACCCAGAGTGCTGTGGGTGAGCCTTGTCCCCGGAAAACTACCTTTGGGATCATAGTACCCTCTCTGCCAAGTTAAGTATCAAATGATATTTTTTAATTGGATACAAAGGTAAGTATATTTGAAAAAAGAACTCTGAAAACCCTGAATACAAAGTTGTCATTTAGGTGAACATATAAGAATGACTTTCTAATTATTGAGTTTAAACATTTCCCAAATAAGCCCGTTCCAATAAATTAAAATATCTATCTAAATTGATTTTAACAATTATGAGAAGTGGTAGGTACTTTTTTACTACCTGAGTTGAAAAGATGGCTCTTTTCATAATTGTAAGATCATCTCGATCCAAAATATTATTCATATCAGGAATTTCTCCCCTGTAGGAAAAACAATGTTAATAACAAACATAAAAACAACTGGCATTAATTCAGTGCTTTCTATGTTCAGACACTGTTCTAAGCACTTTAAAAATAAAACTAAACATAATTTCCTGATGAAGCTCACAGAAAATTCCTAAAGCGTGAAGAAGTTTGATATTAAAAAAACACAGTTGATGGCATAAAAAATTAAAGTTAATTTTTAAAGCATTCATGCGGACCATCAGGGGGACACCCTCATTACGTTTTGTCCACTTTTCAGTGTTATGTTCTAAAGTGGCCATAACTTGTCCATCTATAAGTTGATACTTTTACTGGTAAAAAGAAATGGTGCTCACCTTCCACCATGGGTCAGGAGACAACATAGCTTTCTCTTCATATTATAGCAAAATTCATATATTTTAATATTACTCTATTATAACACATTTCAGTTTGATTTTATTGTATCTATAAATGTATATATTTGATTTGTTGTATTAAGTAAATACATGCTAATTAATGTTAACTAATATGTTAATTAATGCCAATTTACTATATGTCAATATATTTAATATATTAAGTCAATATATGTTTTGATTTAAAATCTCATGAACTCTCTCTCAGCTTCAGATTGGCATATTAACACTTAATGAGATTCTCATTGAATTAGAACCTATCTGCATATATACAATTAGATGAAGGGTAAGAGAAAACCTACTGACATGATGTAATGTATCTTCAAAGGTTACGAATTTCTTTGTATTTGGAACAAAAAATACATATAGCATTGAAATTGTTACGTTTGAATAGTGACACCCCAAATATTTGACTTGTTAAGTGTTCAAAGCACCTACCTTAATAAGGCTTCATAGAGTTTCTTTCCAAACTTTTCCTTCACAAAATGTGCAGTGTCCCTGTACGGAAAAAAAGATTTATAATTTAAACAATGTCATAATTTTAAATCTTTATTTGTCATGATAATGTTGTTGTTTTATTAGTGCATTGCTGAAACTACAGGTCTCTTTTGTATAGCCTCTTCTATTAGTTTCTTATTTGCCAATTTAACTTGAGTTAAAACCTCCAGAGCTGAGGCAGCAGAACACCCTGACCAGCCCATAGTGCTTATTTTTTTTTTTTTTTCTTGCTTGATGATATTCAGGGGAAGGCAGAGGGTTAGGAGGGGGAGTGGATGTAGTTGTAGGTGTAACAACATTGGGAATGTGTTGATAATTATTGAATATAGGCGACGGGCATATAAGAGGTCATTATGTTAATCTCTTTACTTTGCTATATGTTTTTGTATTTTCACAATATTTTATTTAAATTCAACTTATCCTTAAAGATTTCTACAAAGGCTTTATCCTTGCATGGTAGCTCATTCCAAAGTTTTTATAGGAACACAGTTATATAGGCACCACACAATCTAACATAGTAGCCCAATGAGAAGAGAACCAAATAGTATTCATACTGTAATAATCTTAAGGAAAAAATAATTCAGGCACATACACCAGAAGTCATGCATATAAAAATAACCCATTACATTTATTGCTTGAGAACAATTACAAGATGTGAGGTTACCATAGCTGTTTTCGCACTGCCTGGCCTTTCAGGGTTTCCACATTGAAATTATTTGTCTTGGCAGGCATAATGAAAAACACCACCACTGTGACATCACTCTTATGCACCTAATGAGGGATCAGAAAACACAACAGAGTCAATGACCAAAGATAAAAGAAAACGTGTGACAGATGGACCTTAAACTTGGAAGGAAAGTGCTTTAAATGTCTTTAGATAAAAAGAATATTTTTTATGATTCACAGAGAAATTGTACCCACCTTCTTGAGGCTTTTTCAGAAATTTTAACTTAAGTTGGGCTTTCAATAGACATTTATTGAATCATAGTGCACATAATTAATGACATAGACAAATGCACAAGTGAACAATGGAGCAAACCTAGTATGTAAATTGAAAGATCAAAGACATTGTTATAAGATGGTCATTTTAAATCTTCAAAATCATATATTCTCATGAAAACTATTTAAGAAGCCAGACATTTCTTCACTGTTCACAGAAGAAACTCTTCCTACAAAAGCATCATATAGCACCTTGGAGCCTTCTTACCCTCAGCAGGAAATTGAGCCTGGATAAGGACTCCAGGAAGATGTCCGCTCCTTTGTTTGAAAACTCATACCTCCCAGCAATGAAAAGGAACAAAGTCTTTTCAAGATCAAAGTCCAGATGACTAAAACAAAATAAAACAGTTTCAAATAAAATAAAGCATAAGCAACAAAAGGTACACATGAATTCTGCTAAAGTACAAAGGGGGCTGGGAAAGATAAACATGTCCTATGACTGCACTGTTCTCTTTATACTAGAGATCACTAAAATCACACACTAATTTTGTTTTATTAATGAGCATTCTTTCTTATTAATTGTATTTTTACATCACCATTTATCCCCCTTCTATCCTCTTCCACCTCCACCCCTCCCCCTCCCCACAAATCAACATACCCATAAAAATGACCTCGGACAAAATCTTGTATCCTAGCCTTGTACATTGCATGTAGATTTTGAAACTCATGTACTGCTGAAAATTTCTTAACATTCAAGCCATTTGGAGTAATTACATCTGGGAAAGAAAAATAAAATCCTTATGAAAATGCTCTTCTGAGAGAGGGTACCAATGTAGAAAAAGTGTGTTTTTAATTTATAAAGTTAGATTTCTATTAACATTTCTAGTTTATGACTACCATAGACTTCAAAATTGATATATTTTCACAATAAATTATTAAAGTAGGAAATAAGGAGTACATGACTGAAGTAACATTGGTACAAAATGACATAGCAATGACAAGCAATACTAATGATTATTATAGTTTTATTGCTTACTGTGTACCAGGCACTGCTCTAAAATCTTCACAACGTAATACATTTAATCCTTGTAACAACCAATAGAGTAGATGCTCTTATCTACATTTTTAGAGGCAAAACCTTTTCTCTACTGTTTTATGCTTTTTTGTTTGTTTTAAACAAACTTTTCATACTCTCAGATAATTTAACTGAAAGATCAATGACAAAGTCAGTGGTAATAATTACCAGGCTTTCTCTTCAGCATGTGTTCTGCTTCTATGGCTGTTATTTCAGAAACAGTGGTGAACACATGAGCACAATGGACTGCGGCCCGCTCCATGCAATACCGATGGTAGATCTGCCTTTCCCCAGCCTCTTTGTCTATGTTAAACTGTTCAAACCAAAACAAAAAAGCAAGCACGTATACATTTCCTGACATTGATTCTTCCACACAAGCAAAACAAAATCACGTGTTTCTCCTATTGTGTTCCCACAAGGCTATGTAAAATTTAATGACCACAAAAAAATAATGATAATTTTTATTAAACCCATTACTAAATACATAGTTACTTATGATTTAAAGGTGAAGTTTACTTCATTTTTGCTTTTAAATTGCTATTCAACCCTCTGAGTAAACGTGTTTCTACTATCATAATCACATAGAAATCTTGATTTTTTTTGGCACTTTAGTTATACTTTTACTTAGTCTACATTTTATAAATACTAAGCTAATTTCTTTCTCTGAGGTCCTTATCATATTTTTGCCAATAAATAATGAACTAAACCTGGCTGCTGTGGCTCAGTGCATTGAGCGTCGGCCTGCGAGCCAAGTGTCGCTGGTTCGATTCCCAGTCAGGGCACATGACTAGGTTGCACGTCAGGTCCCCAGTTGGGGGCGCGAGTGAGAGGCAACCACACAGTGATGTTTCTCTCCCTCTTTTTCTCCTTTCCCTTCTCTCTAAAAATAAGTAACTAAATAAACAAATAAATAAATTAAGAAAACAAAACGCTAACAATTTAAAAAAACAAACAAACAAAAAAAACAATGAACTAAAGCTGGATTAAACTTGGTACGAAAAATAAAGATAATTATTATTATCCTTAATTTACTGAAAGGGAACCTAACAAAGAGAAAAAACAGATGCTTTTCTATAGTTATAGAAGTCCTACCGATATATAATTTCAAGAGTGTACAGTTACTTTAAATAGATAGTGTTAGATTGTGCAATAACTCATTATTCTGGGTATCTTAACAAATAAAACACACAATAAGCCAAACCCCCACAATTACATAGTAGACAAAAGTTGTGGGCTTTTGCCATTTAGCTTAGTTACTGAATGTAATATCTCATATAAAATATGAGATATGAAAGTAGAAGTGTCTAAGAGAAAAAGCTATATAGTTTCTGGTGTCACTAGAGCCATCTTAGAAAAAAACCAAGCAAACTTTTGGCCAACCCAATATTTATTCCTGTTGTTGATTTCATATTTAGGATAGCATTTAATATGTAGACATGTAGAGATGGAAAGATAGGTTTTCTAAGTGAGTAAACCAAGTATGTAAAGATGTAAGTCTTGATGAAGACAGGTACTTGTGTACACCTCTGCTTTTTCCTGGTCCTTTGGGGTCCCTTATCTTTTAGGCCTGTGGCATGCCTAGCCACACCTGTAGCTTTATAGCAAGCTTATCTGTTTACACTTATTGTCCACTTTTCCCCATATTCATGACAGCATGTTAAAATTTCTGTCTGATAATTCCAACATCTAAACCATATCTGGGCCTGGTTCTTTTGAGAGTTGAACTTCTCAGTGTTTTTCCTGTATGTCACAGCCTTTTGTTGAATTCTGGACAATGTTTATAAAAGGACAAAGAATGAAGTAAAATGTATATTAGCTATTGAAAAACAGTCTAGTGACAGCAGGGGGTAACCCTGTAACCGAAGTTGACTGGTTCAAAACTTAGTCAGAGGAAGGAGTTAAAATCCATCAAATGACTGTCTATGGCCTCCTTCACCATCTTCCAATTCCAAACAGCACTGTCCTCACATTCCCATCAAGGAAATTTTGTTGCTATCCACAAAAGAAAGGCAAAAAACCTAAGAAAACTTTTTTTTTTTAAGCATTAGTTATCTACTAAGAAAAATTTGGAAACATTTTGGAGAGTCTCAGCAATTCATAAGCTGGCTAAAAATGGTTGAAATGCTATTTTACCTAATACATTTAACTAAGAACTTAAACCAGCTTCAAGATCTTTGTGAATTGGTTATTAACAAAAAATGTTTTTAGTTAGCAATTATTATTTGAGTAAAATAGTTCTATCTTTCTGCTTTTATCAAAGTTAAATACTTCTATTTATATTCTCATTTCCCCACCCGCAACCCATGTTTATTTGCCTGAAGCAAAACGTACTGAGACAGATCTTGGGTTTTGCATCAATGACTAAATCATGGCTCATTCCTTATGTTGAACTTTTAAAAGGTTTTCATGTATATAATTTGATATTTTTATGTATCACCCAAATTCTAAACCCAGCATGAACTTGGGGCAAGGTTCTACTAAAAAAAATGAATAAAGGGCTTTTTATATAAGAGATGATTACCTGTTATTTACTAGTCATTCTGTTGGGCAGGACATTTTACTAGAACAATGGGCTGGGGTCTGATTATGCTTATATATTTCAAGCTGGGGAAATATATTATAATATTTGAACATTATGATATGAATACTGACCATTATCAAGAGGGTAAAGTTGTAATATATAACTACATACCACCATGCATTTGTTCCTTAAAAACAAATAATAGCTGATGTTAATATTAGTTGTTTTATTAATTACTATATAATTATATAGTTGTATTAGATTTTTATTATTATATAATGCTCTTAAGTATTCTACAGTGAAATATTTGACTTTACTTCTCATATTTTCTCTTTCACAAAAATCAAAGTGTGCTCTTCTCCAGGAAACACAGTTGTTGAGCTTATCACAGATCGCTGGTTTGCCCTTATCAGTCTACTGATATATCATATGCCAATAGGAAATTTCCCTGATCTCATGGCCTTTTGAATCCTTTGGAGACTTTATTTTAAATATACATCTTATATTTACAATGACCTTTAGGGTAGACTGACCTTTTTATAGGTCAACTTTCATTAAAACCATTCATTGCTGTCCTGGCTGCTGTGGCTCAGTGGATTGAGCATCAGCCTGAGAGCCAAGTGTAGTTGGTTCGATTCCAAGTCAGGGCGCATGACTAGGTTGCACGTCAGATCCCCAGTTAGGGGCATGAGTGAGAGGCAACCACACAGTGATGTTTCTCTCCCTCTCTTTCTCCTTTCCCCTCTCTCCAAATATAAAATAAACAAGCAAATAAATAAATAAATAAATAAATAAATAAATAAATAACTATTCATTGCTTTGCAAATGTTAGTTTGTTAGAAAAAATCTTTTCTGCATTTAGTGTCCAAGTGTCTTTGAGATAGTAGTATAACATTTTACAACCATTATTTAAGTATAATTTATGGATCTCTCTCTCACACACACACACATTGTTTCATAGAATCCTAGCACTTTTTTAAAAATGGAAGTCCTTAGAAATCAATTTCCCAACTTCCTAATTCTTCTGATAGTGAAACAGAAACCTAGGATGATTAATTAATTTGATTGGCAAGATAGACACCAAAGCTGCAAAACTCCTGACTTTAGGGGTATGAACGTGGTCTGTTGATATTATTGACATATGATATAAAAGACTGATTTAACTGATGGAAAATAGGAGAAAGAAATCAAAACTGAATGACCTGGAGTCATAGAACCGGGCAGTCTTCTCAAATAAACAGACATAACTGTTTGATCACAAAGGACACACATCCTTCTTTGAAATAACTTCTGTCTTATTGGACCCCCACAAAAATCTCACCTACGCAATGCAGAGTTACAGGAGAAACCTGACCATTTGTTCACTGGGATAGAGGAAATCAGGCTCGTGGGGCAAGCTGTGTCTAGAATCACGGTTCTCTACCTGCCACTCAGATCTGTGTGTGGACTCGGGATCCTCACAGCATTTCCCATGCTCCGCGGTAGGCAGGAGCCCACCCTTGTGTCGCGGAGTCCTCCTCCCCCATGCCGCTTTGGATCTTAGATCTACTGCACCAAAGCAGACACGTCCTGCCTCCCACTGCTAAACTCCACTGCACTCTGAACAAAGTTAAACTCTGTGAGCTCTCTGTCACCCAGGGGCGGCTTTGTCATGAATATTGATTAGTTAAAAGGGCATTTCTGCCATCTGGCTGGGAGATGAAATGTCAAGATCAATACTTCTCATTCTTCAGCTTCAATGGTCAGGACAAAAGGTGGTGAGGGAGTAGGTGGTAGGACTATTTACCTTATCAAGATGGTTGTAGAAATCAATGTTTGCCGCGCAGAGATATCGCCCAAGCAGTGTGGCGTGAGTGGTAAAAATGGTAGCAATAGGAAGTTTCCGGGATCGAGAAAGGATCAGCCCAGTTCCGGCCTGCCATTCGTGGAACTGGGCAATGACATGTTTACCTTCTGCATGGTCTGTCACCTACGTCAGAAAAGAAGCATTTAGGAGAGTTGTTGGTGAAGTTTGATCTTGCTCATGGCCCACGGCATAGGAAAGTTATACCTGTAAATTTTAGTACAGTTTAAAGGGATCTAAATATGAATCATGCAGGTTTAGCAAGTGCGTTTTATAGGACCCAGTGGCACGTTCATAGAGCCCAGGGGACCTCACACGTAGCATGCATCAGTCAGGTCACCTGGAAGGCTTGTGATAAGCATTGAATCTGGGTCCCATTTCCAGGTAATTTGATTCAATGGGTCTTCGCTGGGAGGCAAGAATTTGCATTGCTCACAAGTTTACAAGTGACACTGCTACTGATGGCCTGGGAAATACTCTTTGAGGACCACTGACTTAGCCTAAATCCTCTGTGTTTTAAGGTATCTGCTCTTCACAAAGTCCTTCACAGTTATGAACAGTTGCACAGATCAGTGGTGCAGCAGAAACAGGTGACAGCAGAAACAGGACTTGCCCAGAAAATTGGTGAGGTTTTTTCCATGTCTTTGTTTACCCTTTGAACCAAAGGCAAAAGGTATTTCTGGAACTGCTTTCACTTTAGAGGAAGTTGTGGCTCTTACCTTGCTTCTTTCCCCTCTATTCCCTTTAACAGAAAGGGTGACAGCAGGCACACACACATGAGCACGTGCACACTTGAAGGCTGGCTTCAGCCCTGGGGCAGTGGCTCAGGGAGGCAGTTTACAGAGGAAGAGTTGGTGACACTAACAGATGCTAGAACAAGGGTTCATATTGGCCATTAGACCAAACCCACCAGGACCCTCACCCTTCCTCTCCTATCCTGTCACCCACACAAAGCCATGGGACTGCTTCTGCATCCTCTCCTTTGCTTCCAGGCAGCCCTTCATGGCTATCGGAGTATGGCTTCCACAGTAACAAAGGCTGGCTAAAGGGAACGCCCCCCCCCCACCCCCAGCATCTAGTTCTGTGACTTGCCCCTGGGCCACACTCCCACTTTGCTGGGGATGCTCTATCTTCACCATCTGATTTTAGGCTAGGCATCACCACCTTGAGGTGCTACAAAGAACACAAAGGAATTTTACTGCCTTGCTTTGAGGACTTAGGAGAGTACAAGCTTGGCTCTTATGAAAAAGTCTAGTTTTTAATATTCTTTTTTAAAACATTTTTTTTACCTATGGGATATTTCACTGCTACAGGTTCCTTAGCACCAACTGTGATCACTTCACCCCTTAACTAGTGATGAAATATCTAAAAGTTGCTGCAGTTACACAAGTACTCATGTATAAACACAACAAATATTTATAACTATTTTCTATTCCCTTGGTTCTAGGATTCATATACATAGTGCATAATGTATACTATTTTTTTCTTGCATATATGTTGAACATCATCTGTGTAGCAGGTAATATAAGTGGATTTTTATGCACATCATTCTATTTAAACATGACATGATGTAAATATTAATAAGCATGATTATTACCTTGTTGCAAAGGTTGGCATTTAGTTTGAGGAATGCTGAACATTTCCTCAGGAAGGCACTAGGACAATCAGTAATGGCATCATCTCACAACTCACTTAATCTAAAGATTATGGGATCATTGCCTGGAAATGCTGGGCCCAGAACTCAATTGTGCTGCTCCTCTGTTGTATGACTACACAGTAAACTATACCTCTTTCAAGAACCAGGCAGTTAAAGATCCAAATATCAACATGTCGTTGGCTTCTCGGTCGTGATGCGGGATGCCGACACTGCATGCTTCCCAGAGGTCACCCTTCCACCTGTCCAAATTCCAAGCCGAATACCCTATGTCAAAGAGCACCACGTAAGGACTCCCTTCTATCAGCCATCTTCCAAAGTGTACCTGCCGTATAAAGAACACAGAGCCACGTAGCAATGCTAGGTAATGGAAAGGAGGAAATGTATTTGTGCTTACATCAGAAGATGTAAGGTTTATTTAGAACTCAATAGCAAATTACATACCTTACACAGAAAACCATAGTGATACCACAAAGCATCTGCTATTGGAGCCTGAAGATGGAAGGAGTTTGCATCCACTCATCTAAACTCTCCAAGTTTTTCCTTTTTAGTAAATTTGGTCATTTTAAAACAAAGCATCTAGATCATGTTATTGCTCTTGTGACCTTGAGCTCATGATTTTATAATTGAATATCACAGTCTATGTTTTTATGATGGAGTCATAAGATAACCTGCTCTGTGTCTTTAACAACTTGTAACTGGGTATAATTTCTACTATGTCACTTATTTTCCTTTATTCAACAGGACTTCAAATATTTCCTGCTAGAAAAAAGGTTTTTTCCGTTGGTAAATGTGTATGATTTCTCTTATTCTTCCTATAAAAAAAGGTTACTTGAAGTGTTTCCCAATATGGTAGCTGCCAGAAATCTTAAATATATTTCCTAAAGTACATTATCTTGTTAATGTAGCAGCTCAAAGTCTAATCCTAGTATATTCTTCCAACTAACTGTCTATCAATTCAACTCAACCATTAATTCAGTCAATTACACAATTGCTTCTAAGACTTTCGCCTATTTGCCCCAATGCACAAATAATTAAACACTGACTCTCTATCTATTCCACTTTCTGCACTTTCACTCAGGCTGCTGCTTGCTGAGAAAGTCACCGTCATGTATATACCTGTGACACTAAAAAGTCATGATGATACATCAAAGGTGTCCAGGAATCCTTTTATCTATCCCTTGAACACTTTTTAAAAAGAACTTCTTCCTTCAAATTCTCTTCTTTTAACAGTTCCCTTCTAACTTTCATAAGATGACCTTTAACTCCTACTTCAGTAAGATTATCAGAAGCATTGAGTGAGATTATATGAATCCCTCATTAACTTACCTCTATTTGCATTCATCCTGTATTCCCTGTTTAAGTAACAGGGGAGAAGGATGATCCTCTCACTAGTGCTTTAGATCTTGTTCCCTCTTTTATTCTCAGTGACCTCATTTTCTTCAAACATCCATTCCTTCTGAACCTTCACCCTCTCTCTGTCTACTAGTTATTACTTTTTGGCATATAAACATTCTCAGGTCTCACATTTAATAAAACACAAATTCTCAAAACCATGTCACTCTGAAACTACTTAATTGACCTTTCTTCTTCATAGGAAAAACTCATAACCACAACTTTTATACACTTTGCTCACCATTCATTCATTCATTCCTTAGCCCACTGCGCTCTGATTTAATCTCTCCTTCCTTTGAAGCTGTATTTAACAAAGCTACCATGAATGACTTTAATGCTGCTAAACCAAAATGACCTTGGTTTAATGCTTGGCTGACTTAGTCCTCCTTCATACTTGAAACTCTTTTCTCCCTTGTCTTGATGTAACTATTTCTATTGTGATGGCAAAAATCATCAGGACCTAGTGGCTTAAAACAACATAAATTAATTATCTGACAGGGTTGGGGGTTATAGTGTGAAATTGGTTTTATGGTTTTATGGATTAAAATTAACATGTTAGCAGATTTTTGTTCCATCTGTAGTCTCTAGAAGAGAATCTATTTTCTGGTAGAGACCACTTGCATTCCTTGGCTCATGGCCTCTTCCTCCACCTTCAAAACTCATAATGCCAAGCTCTGCTTCCATTGTCACATCTCCTCTTTGGTTCTGATTCTACTGCCTCCCTCTTATATGGACCCTTGCAATTACATTGGGCCCACCCAGATAAGCCAGGACAATTTCCTCATCTCAAGATCCTTAACATAATCACATTGGGAAGTCCTTTTTGCTGTATAAGGTAACATTTTCATAGGTTCTGAGGATTAGGATTTCGACATCCTTCATTCTACATCACTATCTGTGCTTCTATTTTCGCATTCTCTGACTTCTATTAGTGTAGATGTTCTAACACATTGACATTCCAAGGTTTGGCTCAAAACTTTTGCTCTTAGCCTATAAACTTCCACTGAATAATGCTATCAACACCAATTATATCAACTACAATTTTGACACAAATGACTTCTCCAGAAATATATTTACCTTATACCTTCTGCTGAGCTCCAAACCTATTATACTACTAGATATTTTTCCTAGGGTCTTTACAAGGTGCTTCAAAAATATGCTTATTTAAAATCAAGTTTATCATCTTTCTCACAACCCTGTTCCTTTTCCCTTAGTAGAGGAATGGTCATCCTTTGTGAGTTCATGTAAATGACCTGCTTTCCCATCACAGTTTGCTAATTTGTCAGGAGCCTTTACCTGGCAGCCATGCTTGTTCATTGTGTCCACTGCTCTTCTAACAGCCTCATTTGCAGGTTCACACTGTTCCACCTGAGTCATCATATTTTGCTCAAAGTAGGGACCAATCAGAAAATAATTGTCTCCCCATTCATCTGCTGTTATTCTGGCCTTTGTCTGAATCACAGTATAGATGCCACCAACTGTTAAAAAAAAATGTTTCATTATCATTCAGGTTAAGAATTCATTTTAAGTGATAAAGGCATAGAAGTGAGTTCCCACTTTTGAGTAAGTATTGAAGATCTATCAAGCACAAGGATTTATTTAACTTTCTAAGAGAAAGTTTGTAAAGGATACTAACAATTAGCTCTTAGTTCAATTCATGCATATTTTAAAGACCCTTCTGGGTGCACGTCAGAGAACAGCAGGTTGGCAACAGCAGAGCAGTACAAACATTTCAAAGACACCTGAAGAGACTACTGGAATGAAGAACACTTGCTCTATCCCCAGGAAAGTGTCAAAGTCGGGGCAGAGAGTCATTGCCATGACATATGTCCTCAGCAGCAGTAGTCACCTTTCACCTCTTCTCCAAGTGGTCTGAGAAAAAGCTAAGGTATGACCGAGTAACAGCCACTGCTGAAATTATGAGCAAGTCCCCCAAGCGAAAGAGCCACTTTCCTTCTAAGGGACCAAGTTAAGGTTGCTTTTGCTAAGAAGAAAGACCTGATAGATTTTGAGGGGGAATGCTTCACCCAATTCTCATGTCAAACACAATGACACAAATACAAATTTTCATATAGTGTTTCATGTTTTCCCCTCTGGTATTGTGGTCACCATTATTAAAACTTAAAGTCAAATATATACATATATACTATTGGGAAAAAAATATATAGATAGATAGATCCTTAGATCCAGCATGTCCATATATAGAAAATTGTGCTGGAGGATATTATAATGCTGAAAAATTATATCCAACTTAAATTGAACTAGTTAACTCATTTAACCTAAGGCTCTATCAGTTCATCTGCCCAATGGGAGTAAATAGTATTTAGCTTGGGGAAAAAGGCAGGTAGTAGCAGTAGTATTCAGAACTAAGCCTCATTAAAAAAATAATCTTTGAGTAAATCCCAAAAATGATAAAGAAATAAGGCAGGTGGATATCACCAGAAAGAATTTTTTAGGCAGAAGGAGCGGTTAGAGCCAAGGCCATGAGTAGGAGCACAGTGTGCAAATGAAGAGATTAGGCATTCAATATTGAGGTACAATAATCAGGTAGAAAGAATACAGAGGGCCAAGAACTTAGGCAGGCTATTTCTTGTGCTGGCTCTAAACAGTCATCTCATATAGAATATGAAAACAGTCTGAATCAATTTCTTGAGCAATACCTTGTGCTATGAACTACAGGCAAGGGTACAATTCAAAAAATTCTGTGTGAAAGCCCAAAGCTAATACAGATCCCAGCACCAATCTTCAGCTACATTTCCAAGAGCATTTTTTTTAAATTGAGAAAACAAGCTTCTTATTTTACTACAGTTTTTCATAAGGTATTTTAATTTATCAGGATATAGGGTTTGATAGTTATTATAACTCTTAAGTTTCTTATTCCAGTGCTTAGACTTTAAATAATAAATCTGATTGATAGTCACAATCTATGGCCAAAAGTTAGACTTTTTATCTGTGAATTTTTTTAAGCCTGAGCCACTCAAAATATACTTTTTGGTAAATTGCCTTTTGAGAAATAAGACAAATACTATATGATACTAACAGGATTCATTGATTTATAAAACAGAAGAGCTAATGTAACTCCAAAATGTAAATATTACATGCAAGCAATTTTTATATGAACCGATACAAACGTATGGTACTTAAAACTTCATCTTTAAGAAAAGGCTTTTTGACTCAGCATTCTGATAATTAGGGCATTATCTGTCACTGTTCAGACGGCAGGTGGTGAGGACAGCCTGGGACACATTCTGCAGGCAGAGGCTTCTGGCTGGAACAGGACAAACATGATTTCTCTGTCCATTCAGTGTTGAACCTGAGTCTACATAAACTGATGCCAATGTCAAGTACGCCTAAACAGTTTTCCCAATTCTAGAGCATTTTATAAACCATCAAACTTATTTCTTGAAGAAAAACAAATTTAAAGAAATAGTTTGTAAAAGCAACATTTTAGCACAAAATTAAATATACATAAACATATATATGAATACATATAAGCTTTATGGAAATAATTTTCCCCTTCTGCTGGCTTATTTCCTTCATCTTCATTTTATCGGGGGTGGGGGGGATATATTATCAGGTTCTGATGTCACACGTTTATATTAAACGCCTTATTCACACTTCTATTCTTGAAATCTCTTTTGTTTGCAACTGTGCATCTTGCCCAGACATCTTAGAACAGACTTGTTTGTTAGATTACGTGTTTCAAAATCAAATGTACTTGGGTAAATGCAAACACATTTTTATTTGCTAAAGGACATAAGGGAGAAGAGAAATTCTTTATTTGAAAAAAATAAATGGTTAGATTTGGGAATTGAAATACAAAGATAAACAGAGTTAATTAACTTGCTACTTCCTTTTCCTATTTGAGGACTTAAGTCTTGATATAGATAGTCCCCAAATAGCCTTACAGTGTTTAAAAATACTATGGCTATGTTCTTTCAGTCTATCAGAAATAAAAATGTAAAATTTAAAAATAAAAGTCCATCCCATATTGCTTGAGGGCTGATTGTAAATAAATCTCTTCCGCCAGATGTCTCTCTGTACAGTCTTTCTGAGGATGGGACCTATGCTCAAGCACCAATTTAGCCTCTCTGTCCTTCCCATATCTATATGCTAACTAGTTTCCCTTGATTTTTTTACTCTGTTTACCACAAACTCCTCTCTTGGCATGCTAATTATAGATGAGTGTGATGGCATAGATAGTCATTCTTATTTTCAAATTTGAGATATAAACCAGAGGTTCAACCAAAATATATTTTTAATGAATTATTGTTTTACCACAGTGTAGGTCACTGAATTTGGACTTACTCTTCACTTTCAAACATGCACCTTGGATTTTATTGATCTATATGTTTTTTCTGAAACAACATGGGAGCTATCTTTAGTGTGAGGGCAAAGTATTAGGCCTTTCATAAGAAAGAGAAGACAAGCTCCCATGGCATATATATCATTGAGGTAGCTACAACCCTAAGTTCTCAGCTAGAAACACTGTTGATGTTGCTAAAACCAGGATTCCAAAGCAGCAGGGGATATGGACAGCAGCCAAAACAAGGCATTTTATATGTGCATATAAATTAGGAGTATTTTCACTATTTTTAAATGTTTAAAAGTTACAGGGTTTGCAAGTCATATGACTTCAGCATGCAGAGCTAATAATCTGACTCTTCTGTCTCAAGACAGTCGCAGAAGCGGCATAGTTGTTATACAGTTAGAACATCATTCTTTGAGGCAGCAGGGCTGCTAAGGAGAGACAATAAATGCTACTGGTGATGATGGTCAACAAATGTTCGTGTGCCCAGCGCTTTGCTGGTCTGTGGTTCAAATCAATGCAGCTGCAGTTCCAGGCAGTGGAGGTGAGACAATTAGAGTGGCCCATGTGCACACCCCACCCTGATTATACCACAGTGTCAATCCCATGTGTTCTACAGGAGGAGTTCAGACGTGGCAATCAGGATAAAGAGGAAGTGGGGAGAAGCTATATTCGGACCAAGCATGGTTTTCCCATAGATGGCGTTTTTCGCGTGGTGTAGCTTAAGCTGTCATTGACAGGCCACTGCACATCCACACCAGGCAAAGGTACCTCAACACCAAATTACTGTGTCAGCCATGATTGCAGCAACCCTGTTCCATAGCTCTTCTTCCACTTTTTGCTTTTATGTTTAAAAATTGACTCATGAATCACTCAAAGTCAAAGCCAGTATGGTAATGAATGATCCAACATACTTTATAAGTAAATTTTATATTAGCATTCATTAATTGTGACAATGTTCATTACACTCTTTTTAATGATCTTAAATATCTTCAACAAGATAATTGATCCACAGTCTACAATGATCTGGGCAAGTCTACGCAGGAGAAATGATTGTAGTAAGAGGTTTGTTTCAAGCTTCAAACCAGTTATAACTCTGACCCTGCAAATAAACACACATTACGTAGTCTTTGAGCATCTTGTACTTTTTCTTACACTCATCACATTTGACTATAAGTGCATATTCATTGTCTGTCTTCCTGTAAGTCTGTAAATTTTGGAAGTCTGGGAATCAATTCTGTACTATTAAACTCTATGCTCCTCATCTCCCAGTGCCTGACATGTAACAGACCCTTGATGGATCTCTATTGAATAGTAAGTGGATTATAATAATAAATGGAAGAATGAATAAAAGCAATACATTTCAAGTGTAATATGAACAAATAAAAAAGGTTATTTTGAGGTCTGAAAATTAGCACCCAGTAATTTAACTATGACTTTCTCATTTGTTATATTTTACACATTTTCATTGTTCATTGGCAAAATTTTGGTGGTAAGGATTTTCTTCTCCCCTCTAAGAAATCCTTTGTTTTCTTGGATATAAATACATTTTCTGTTTGCCACCATAAACCATTGTAAGATGGCTGAAGCATGTTATATTCATTTCATTCATGAAGAAACTGATAGATAGTTTAAGGGATGTTTTTACAAAGTCTCAGGAATCTATGATCTTTGACTACAAGCCCTGTGGTCTCTCATCTATAGAATACCTCTTTAGGCAATAGATGTTTTAATTTTTATTCTTGTGTAGTAATTAAAAAGAGAACTGCACTCAGAGGAGACCTAACTGCTAGTGACAACCCTATTATTTACTTGGTCATTAATGCCTGTACATGTCTGTTTCATTTATGAAACAAAGGAGTTGGGTGCATGATCTCTAACATGCCTCATATCATGGCTATGAACTGGAGGGAAATAAAACTTCAAAGCAAAATTTAAAAAGAAACTATGGGGTCAATTTATTGTCAGAGGTGAACACAATAATTGTCCATTCATGTAAAGACCTCTAAAAATCAGACTTAATAGATATTAAGATAAAGATATATTGGAGATTATATCAACTTGGGTCAATCACAGTATGGGTCCCCTCTTGAGACAACAAAATCCCCTTTTCCTTGCATGCGAAATAAAAGAAAATAAGTATCAAAGGCAGTGTAGAAGTTGAAAATAAATGTATTCATTCCTTCATTTAAAAGGAAAAATCCCTTTGAGCAATTTCTATGTGCCAGGCCCCATTCTAAGCCTTGACATCAGCATGCATGTCATCAGGATATAAGATTCATGGATAACAGTTCTCACCAGTGTGTGTCCAGCAGTGGGACACGATGTTCCTTGAGGTTTCTAAATGGAGAGAACAGAAGGAAGAAGAAAGGGCTCTCTGCTCAGGTGCTGGACCTCACACAGACATCTTCTGAACTGTTTCCTGTTGCTAAAATGTCCCTCCAGTTTTTTCCACCAACAAGCTCTATTTTTGAGTTCTTGCCTACTCTGCAGAGCAAACATTTATTTAAAAGGCACAGTCTGAGATTTATGTGTAATAGAGATGGCTCTGTTCCCAGGAACACTGGGCATATTTAAAAACATTGGGACTGGAAAAAAAGGACATTAAAAACAGATATTCATAAAATACTTCACTTCTCCATAATAAGGATTTCCTCTTTGCGCCCTCCTCACTTTGTTCTCTTACATTCATGTGGTGCATTTCTGCATAGGCAGAATTGATTTTTAATTTTGATTTTGTGAATTTTATGAAAGCGTACACATGAGGACTTTGGACATCTAGCATTAAGTGAACAGATGTCAAATATTCCTCCACTTTAGAGGTTATGCTTGCTCTGATTAGCCAAAAGGGAGCAAAGTATCATCCTCACATCATCATTTCAGAACCTTTAAATTCTACAAGTCACCACTGCCTTTGACCCATCAATCACTTTCTTGGTCTTTCATGACCCTTAAGAATTCAACTTTCAAAACTTACTTTTCCTTACTCATATTCCTTCAATAGTCTTGACACTTTTAAACTAGAGAATATCAATCCATAAAAATTTCTTTTTAATAATTTTACACATACTTTTTTAATTAAAATTATTTAGGTTTAGTACTCCATTTTGCCTTCTCTACCCAGCACAAATGAGATTATACCGTATTAGAAATTATTTTATTTTGTTCATTGGATTTCCTTTCTTATTTTTCAATGTCTATGTATATACTATTGAAAAGTAATTTTATTCTTAATAGAAGCTCAGTATTATGCCTTCTGAGCTGCTTCTAAGTTAAAACTTTAATTCCAAGCTAATCTTGAATTATTAGAAACATTACTAAATATTTCACATAACTGTTATCAGTTAAAGTTTCTAATTGGTCCTGACCAGGTACAGTTCTTCCTAAAATAATGTACAAAAATGTGCTTTTTTCCTGAAAAAAAAATCACAAAACCCAAAAAGTAAATATTTTTTATTTCTATTTTTCTATAACATGGATTTCAATTTTTAATTAAAATGCACTTCCACTATCAAAGACTGATACTTTCAGCTTTCTCTCCCTTCAACACAATACACAAGTCTAAGTATTTGTTGCCTGTTGAAATAGACATGGTTAAATGTAACATATTCTGTTTGAATACTTCCTTACTCACTGGTAATTCATTTCATTACCAGTGTTCCTACTCTACATTGTTCAGCAATCTGTCAAATATCCACCTTCAGGGCCATTACAAACCTTTATTGGTCACTTCCCAAGCAACTTCAAAGAGCAGTAAATCCTCCACAGGAAGTTCTTCCACTTCCCACTGGGGAAGCCCACTGAGGGATGTCACAGATAGGGATCGGCCTCGGAGCATGCTTCTTCCAGTCCTCTGAAACCTGTTTGAATCGCTCTTCTGTTAACTGTAGGAGGGGTGCGCTTTAGAGTCGTAGAGGTTCAAGGCTGGTAGATCTGAGTCTTGGGCAGCTTCTCCGAGGACTAAACCAGCAGAATGAAATCTCATGTACTCTTCAGAGAACTTCCGGTTGAAGGGGGAATTGTCAGGTTCTCTTCACAATTCTTCAGGTGGATCCACTGAGGACAATATCTCCAGTCAGAATCTACCCAAACAACCCAGGGCTATTACAAGTAAAAGCCTCAGTCTGGGCTTAAGGCAAGCACCCCCTCTAATAGTGGCATCCTCATAGCCTGATCATGATACACATCCAGACCTTTAGCCCTTGTCCTTTTGACCAAATTCCTAGACTCAGTCACCAATGTTTATTTCATCACTTCCAAAGTGATCCAAGATTAGCCACTCCCCTTATAAAGTTTGTAGAGCATTTTAGATTACGCATAGAATTGACT
This sequence comes from Furipterus horrens, assembly GCF_987537825.1. Lineage (NCBI taxonomy): Eukaryota > Metazoa > Chordata > Mammalia > Chiroptera > Furipteridae > Furipterus > Furipterus horrens. Next base: position 32,374,384 of record NW_028327174.1, read on the forward strand.
GGGATGTATTTCTATGCTTTCAATCATGTTATATTTCTTAAGTATTATACTTTCTTTTGATTCTCATTTTTAGAGCATTAAAAAACTATTCCTGGTAATTTTATTCTACTTCTGCAAATTTAATTTAGAAGAGAAGTATAGATTTCAGATAGGCTTTTCTTAATTTCTTTTATGAATATTTGCTATAAAAATATAAATGTAAGTGTATGTTTGAGTATAACATAAAAAGAATGTAGTTTGGACTGATCAATGAATATCAGATCATCATTTTAATAAGATAGTAGAAATTAATTTTAGTCCTGTTTGTAAACTTATCTCAAATATTTTCAAATTGATAAAGAATAATTTAACATATAAAAATGTTCAAATATGGGAAAAAGTGCAAAATGTATTAGGTTCTGAAATACAACCAGGATCACCTTGCTAGTAAATGCCATATATTTACTTTTTCATGTGTTTGCATATATATGTATGTATTTTCTAATTTATTTACACACACACACAGACAGACATATTCTAGGTTGTTCCTTAATGGAGTAATGACAGCCACGAGCATACTTAATTTTGAACTATATTACTTCATAGATTTAGCTTGCAATCAATATTTTTACATTGTCATTCTGTATAACAGAACTGAAATTTACAGAAAATAATAATAGGATTATAAGCAGAATTATCATAAAATGTGTTACTTGTTCATAATATTACTATTTTTATTTTTACTATTTATTATTACTAGTACTATTTGTAACCCTTTATTAGGTCTTTAGCCATTTTTTGTACAGTTGGCCTTTTTGACTTAAGCCCTATTTTAACTACTTAAAATAGATAAAACCATATTTCATTATCTAATATTAATAAATCAGTGTGAATCAAGTAGATTAAATGGTTTCCATGATTCCCAACATATTTGATTTTTATCTTTACCTATGAGAATAAATTTAAGTATATAATTTATTATTCCTTCAACTGGTAAGAAAAGTTATATGGTTAATAAAAAAAAATCAACACTAAAATAATAATGCTAGGATCCCAAATTATCACTATGACTTTCTCCTTTAACATAACCTCTGTGTTAACCTCTGTGTTAACATAACCTCTGTGAGTCCTGCAAATACAAATTCCAATAAAACCAAACAGAAGAGTGTACTGACAAGAAATGAGAACGGGGTGACAGGGTGATGACAGAGTCAAGTCTGCAGCATGTAGTCTCAACAGAGATTGGTTGCTCCAGGGAAAATCAAGCCCAAGGATAGATAGTCAGTTCCCATTATCCAAGTTACACTGTAACACTTGACTCATTTACAGTAAGTGCCAGGTACCAGGGGCTTGGTTATAAAATAATCATTCTTGGCGCCATGTCTAATCTGCCATTTATCAGCTATGTAACCTCAAGACAATTTCTTAACTAAGTTTTGGTTTTCTTACTAAAATGGGAATAAGACCATTTATATATGGTACTTATTATAGTGTCTGGTACCATATTAAGTAACTTTAGTAACTTTCGATCTTATTTATAAGAAATACAGTGGTATATTAAAGTATTCCCTAGTAGTTACTATTGCAGATAAAAGGAGTAAAAGGGAAGCTTATTTTTATTAAATTTTTTGAATAGTGTTTCACATGCATATGTTATCTGCTCAAATAATCGATTATTTTGGGGGGTAAATGACATTTGTTCAATGAAAATATTTCATGACATACTAAATAAAAATAAGATGTAAAGCAAAAATAATAGTACAATTTGTTCAATTTTGTACAAAAAGAATACATGCACTTCTACTAGCGAAGTATATTAAATAAAAAGACAGAAGTAGATATAAACAAAATTCTTACAATGGTTTTCTTTAGGTGGTACTGATAATGATTAATATTTATGTGTTCTTTCTTTACTACTATTCTACAAATTTTCTGCAATAAACATGTATACATATATCCATACCATACACAGAATAAGTAAAACAGTTTGAAAGTTAATCATATCAGCTCATAATTACATCATTCATTCCCACTCTCATTATTTTGAAAATCTTGCTCCCTGGGTCTCAAGTACCAGCACTTTCAGCAACACATCATCTCCTAATGACACCTCAAAGTAGACTTACATAACTCTTTTGATCCTATTATCCCAAAATGAGGACACTTTGTCAATTACTTGCTATTTAGTGGTGAATTCCTTTTTCAAAATTGCTTCGAGAATTGACAAATGTGAAATAAATGGAACCACATGAAACGTGTCCCCGAGATAGGTCTTCATCTATCTGGATGAATCCCCTGCTTTCAGATATATATGAAAAGAAAGGCATTCATTTATGCAATAAGATCTGGAGGGGAACCGGAGAAAGTTTTCTGCTTCCCAAATATTCTAAATATCCTTGAATTTTCCTCTAGGATTTATATGAAAACCATAAATTGGTGAGCTAAGAGAAGAAAGAGAACAGTCATCCAGACAGAAAGGGAAGTGGGATTTCTCCAACGGGGGAGAAGGAATCTCAAAAGTTTCTGATCCCTAATTTCATGCCCACTACCATTTTATCATTCTATAAAAAGGGATAAGAGGACAATTAGGAAAAAATGAAGATTTGTATTTGGTTTCCTTGGTAAGTATTCCAGCAGAGGTCACTAGATACATTTAGAAAAAACACGCTTTTGTTTTGACATTTCGCGACCATCTCAGAAATCTTTAGGATGTCAAAGGCTGGATTAGCCTGCTCCTGCATGACAAGACAGATTCAGTTAATGTACTCATGAGGACATACTAGGTGCTATTATTCTAAGAGCTGAAGATATTTTCAATGAAGGGTAGACAAGTCCTGGCCTTCGTGTGAACAGATAGACATTACTCATGCAAACAAATAAACAAATTATATTATCATATTTCAGGTAATGCAAAGCTTCTGAAGAAAAAAAACTGAAAAATGGTAGAAAGTGCCATTTGATGGAAATTGGTGCTTTAGAGGGAAATGACAAGAAAAGCGGTTTGGAGGAAGCGATGTTTGAATTGAGACACAAATGACGAGAAAGAGGCAAAGCTTGAAGATCTGGAAGCAGAGAGAGCAAGGCCTTTAACACCTACAGGGACAGAAGAAAGATCAATGTGTCTGGAGCCCAGAGCATAATGAATGAGAGAAAGCCTGGTGGGGAGGAAGGCAGAGAGGAAAGCAGGGAACAGATCACAGAAAAGCTGGTAGAGAGCTTATGAAGCCAGCCCACCAGTCACAAATTCTAGAATGTGAAACATGATCAATTACATAGATAATCTCTCATTTCTTCTCAATTTTATAAAAGCAGCAATGAAAGTTATTTATCATTTAATATTTTCTACTTAAAATGAAAAAGAATACCTTTGTTTTCTAAGGTAGGATCCCTATATATTTCATTTTTATGCTCGTACCTGTCCATTGTCTGTACCTTATTATATACATATTGCTGTTGAGATTACAGAAATAGGATTAAAATGGAAAATTAAATGCAGTTATCAGGTACTGTGATCATAAACCTTGACTTCATGAAGTTTACATTCTACCAAGGAAAGCCAGGGTTAAACAAGTAATTAAAGGAGGGCAGTGAATCATATACAGGTGCTGTGAGAGCATGTAATAATAATAGAATTAATGCAATCTAGAATATTAAGAATGACCTCTCAAGAAAAAGAAACAAATAACAGCTAAATGAAAAAAAAGAAGTAAAAATGTCACTATTTGAATATGACATTTTATTATATGTAGAAAACCCTAAAGACCCCAGCAAAAAAAACTGTTAGAATTAACAAACTAATTCAGTTCAGTTGTAGGATACAAAATCAATAAGCCAGAATCTGTTGCATTTCTATACACGAAGAGTAAACTTTCAATAATAAGAATTTTAAAAAATTCCATTTATAATTGTATCCAAAAAATAAAATACCTAAAAATAACTTAACCAAGTACACTAAAAACTATAAGACATTGATGAAAAAAATTAAGGAAGCCAAATAAATGGAAAGCTATTCTGTGCTCTAGGATTGGAAGAATTAATATTGCTAAGATGTTCTTTCTACACAAAGCAATCTAAAAGATTCAATGCAATCCCTATCAAATTTCCAATGGCATTTTCACAGAAAAAGAACAAATAATCCTAAAATTTGTATGAAACCACAACCACAGAAGACTCCAAAAGCCAAAGCAATCTTGAGAGATTAGATATAATGATCAATTTTAGACACAGTGAATCTGAGATGCCAACCAGGTTCCCAGTAGAAAATAAGACATTCTGCCAGTTCAGACGAGAGAGCACAGACATAGCTGGTAACTGAAGCCATAGGATTAGTGAGATTTCAGGGAAAGGTTGGGCAGTGGATAGGGTAGAGTGACCTGAAACAGAGCTCTAGAAAATTCAACTCTTATAGCAGAGGCCACAAGATGGCGCATTGACTTTTACGTGCTACATACAGTACTGAACAAAAGATGCAGCTATCTCTCAAAAAAAAAAAAAAAAAAAAAATAGAGAGAGATTTCACACAAGTCTTTGGATTTCTATTTTGTCTTGTAAAATCTACATTCTATTTGCTTACCTTCTTGGCAACACTCAGCTGGAGCTGGGTAAATCGGTTCTTTTAGCCGTCATCACAGTCACCTTAGTGTCCATGGGATTATTTCACTCATTTACATCAACTATCAAGTCTCTAAACACACAGGAATCTTAAGCTTTTAATTTACCTTCAAAAAACTTATTTATTTATTTATTTTTAGAGAGAGGGAAAGAGAGGGAGAAAGGAGAAGGAGAGAAACATCAACATGTGGCTGTCTCACCCTCCGCAACTGGGGACCCAGCCTGCAACCCAGGCATGTGCCCTGGTGGGAATTGAACCGGTGACCCTTTGGTTTGCAGGCCGCATTCAATCGACTGAACCACACCAGCCAGGGCTTAATTTACTCTTTTACTAGGCACCATTGGAGTGACTAATCAGGAAGAGGCCAAAGAAGGTGGAAGTAATTATCTTTAAATTAACCTTGTAATCTAAGTTGGCAATGCCCATCCATCACACTGAAGATAATGAGAGAGATTTTTGACCTTGACTGTTGATATTATTTTAGTAGCAGTGTAAACAGTTTCACTCAGAAATCCAGAATTTATTTTTGGAATACAGTTTTTGTTTTGCAGTGCCCTCTTATCTGTTTTTAATTTAAACTCTCCTCACCGAGTACACAAAATGAAGGTATTTGGAAGGGTGTTTTTAGTCTGTGTGGGTAAAGAGGTGAAAGAGTGAGATTTTGGAAAAGAAGGAAAGCAGAGAGATGCTATCTCCTTGGGCAGTGAATAAGTCACCCTGACGAGTTCAATAACATTTGGTGATGCTTTCATTAATGTACACCACTCCTCCACTTTCCCATTTAATTTTCAATAAAATCAACATGACCTTTAAAAATATATATCAGTTATGAAAATCAGAATCTAGAGCAAAGGTGCCTGAAAGTGAGAGCAAACACTGCTAAGAGCAGAAGCCAAGGCCTGGTGATACAGTGTACATTTACCTGCAGCTTGGTGGAGAGAGCATAGTGAAAGTTAAAAATAAGGACTGGTGTCAGGCTAATTTCAGTTAGCCCGTAACATGGAGGCGATAATATTTACCTCATGCTGTGAGGTTGTTGCCTGTCCCTGGTACAGTGTCTGCCAAACGTTGCTTGGCTCAGAGCCCAAGGATCGCAATCCAGGAGAATGAAGTTGACCAACGGCAGGCCCAGCTCGAACTGCTGACGTACATCCTGCCCTGGTCTCATCTCAGATCATTAGTGGGCTGCCATCTCTCTCCCCTTTTTCCGACGTCTATTTAGATGCCGGGACACTCATGGGGAGGTTAGGAAAAGCCTTGCATCAGGCTTACTTTTCTGATATTCTCCACCAAGTTCAGAATGTAAAATAGTGCAAAATCTTTTTACACAATGATATTATACTAAACAGATATATATTATGCAGAAATTAATTATATATAATATATACATATGTATGACAAATGTGACAAGGATAACAAGTCATATATGTGATGATATGACAGTATATAACAAGTCATATATATGATAATGTTAAACTGATTTTCTTCCAAGATGATGTTGTGAAAATTCTCAATGCGGTAACATTTATATAATGAAAAAAACTCTAATGGTAGTACAGCTGTTGTACTAAATTGGTTCCTGTCAGGTGGAATCCCTTGTTGGTAATTATCTTCTTCAACTTCTATGTCAATGCTCAGTGTAGTGAGGCAAACCAGGGAATCAGTCCTACCCCACCTTGATGAACCCAGAAATGCATGGAACCACAATGAACTCTTTTAACATCAATGCTCATCAAATGTCTTCTTGAGAATATGTGGTTTTTTCATTGAATTTATTGGCATGACATTTGTTAATAAAATTAGATAGGTTTAAAGAGTATAATTCTATGATACACCAGCTGCATATTGCATTGTATACTCACCACCCAAAGTCAAACCTTCTGTTACCATATATTTGACCCCCTTTACCCTTTACTAACTCCCAACCCTCTTCCCTCTGGTGTCTGTGTCTGTGAGTTTTGTTTGGTTTTACTGTTTGATCATTTGTTATCTCATACATGAGTGAAATCATATGGCTCTTGACTTTTTCTGTCTTATTTCTCTTAACATGGTATTCTCAAGATCCATATATGTTGTTGCAAATGTCAGTATTTTATCTTTTATTATGGCTGAGTACTATTCCTTTGTATATATGTGTGTACCACATCTTTATCCAATCATCTATTGAAGGACACTCTGGTTATTTCCATGCCTTGGTCACTGTGAATAATGTTGCAATGAACATAGGGGTGCATATATATCTGCAAATAAATGATTTCAAGCTTTTTGGCTAGAAATCCAGAAGAGTGATTGCTGAGTCATGTGCTGGGTCTATTCTTAATTTTTTGAGAAACCTTCATACTGTTTTCCCTAGTGGCTGTACCGGTTTACGTTCCCACCAGCAGTGAATGAGGGTTCCTTTTTCTCTACAACATCTCCAACACTTGTATTATTTGTCTCATTGATAATAGCCATTCTAACAGGTGTGATATGGTATCTGGTAGTTTTGGTTTGCATTTTTCTAAATGCTACTGATGCTGAGCATCTTTTCACGTATCTGTTGGCCAGTTGTATGTCTTCTTGTTAGTAGTGTCTATTCGGGTCTTCTGCCCATTTTTCAGGATTGTTAGGTGTTGATTTGTGTGAATTCTTTATATATTTTGTATATTGATATCTTGTTGGAACTATGTTTGCAAATATCTTCTATTTGGTTGGTTGCTGAGAATATGCATTTTTTTTAAATTTAGCTCTTTCTATCAACCTTACAAATCTCTACTTTTGTGTGTGGAAGTCATAAAACATATTCTTATTAAACATGAATTTTGGATTTGATAGTGTCATATCAAAAGGAAGAGTCATAATAACAGTCATAGATATCACTCAGCCCTATTATATAAGCACAATTATGTGGGAGAATCAGATTTTAAATTTAATGTTAGATTATAGTCACATTTAATGTTTTGTTTAAAAAATCATATTTTTCACACAATCACTACTGACTTATTTCTCAATTACTACACTTGGAAGAGAAGAGGTATTACTTCACGTAGTTGGCAATTCACATGAACTTTGATTAGAAATCAAGTTGTTCTTGTAATACTGACATGGCTCCCAAGGAATACTGTAGAATCACCTTCTTGATTAATAATTGTAAAACTCTTTAGTGTTGATTTAGGTTGGAAGGTTGAGAAGAAGAGAGGGGCATTAGGAAAAGAGATTATTTGCTAAGTCTAAGTGCTAGTCTACAGATGGCAAAAAAAAATTCCGTTATTTGCTTTAAGAGGTCTTCCTAACAATGCAATGAAGATAAGTACATGTGGGAGGCAATTATACACTTTAGCATATAATTATCTTAGTGATTAAGAGCATGAATTTCATTCTTGAGGTTGTTTTTTATAGAAGTGTGATCCCAGGCATTTAAAAAAAATGATGTCAGTGTTCCACCAAATTTGTGTATAGCTGCCTACTTAAAACCACAAATGAATGAATAAATCAATAATGAATAGTGAAGATAACGCTGCTTTTTTTACTAACCACAGGATATTTTCACATTATTATAGTAAAAAATTTTCTTTCATATTTTTAGAAACAATACTTAGAAATTTAAGCCTTGCTTGCAAAATCAAGTTGAATTCATGAATAAAAACAAAGAATTCTTACTTTTTCGGTTGTGCACTAAATTGGCATTCTTGTTCATCCCAGACATCTGGCCAGCTGGCTGAGAACACGTTTCCCAGATTTCCAAAGACCAAGTATAGATATGCAACTAAATTTTCACCAAAGGAATGTGAACACAATTGATTAATGCCCCTAATTTCAGTTTCCATGAAAATCCCATAATTAATAAAAAGATTGTATTGTTTATTAAAGTTTATAAAGTAAAAAAAAAAAGTTAAAATTGTTTTCAATGTAAAGATAATAGCAAGGACATTAAGATGTTCAGAAGTTCTGATAAATTAACTTTGTCTTCTTGTTTCACTTTTTTTCCAGCCTCCTAAACTGGGAAAACAACAACAACAAAAAGCTTTATTATTTTATAAAGCATCCTTTACAAACATTCTGAATGTTCTAGTAATGACTTTTTTCCCTAATGGTTCTAATGTTCTGGCCTTAATCATAACGTAAGGCAATCCATGCCAACCAGGTCATTAGACTATAAGATCTACATGCTATTGTTTATAAAATGAGAGTTTCCAAAGTTTTTTTCAAAAGCTGTAAACACAATATTTCAGATAGCTTACAATGATCCATATGATAGTGAGAATGTAGCACAATTATGAAATAGGTATGAAAAAAGAATAACAAATATAGAGACAAAGGATATCCAAGTATATGGTTAAAATTGGGTGTCATAAGTAAATAAAACTCATTTAAAGTATGTATCAGCTTCATAATTTGCTGCAAACTTTCTATTAGTCCACATGAAACAGGACATCATTTATCCTATTCCAATTCTCAATGTTCACAAAATAAAAAGCAAAATCCATTTCTCAGGAAACCTTGTTTTTAATATTCAAAAAGGGTTTTGGGTGTCCACACACATTTGATTTATAAAACTCAAATGACCTTACTACTTATTATTTGGGTTGAGGCAGGTGAAGAAAGTGTTTAAAAACCATTTAATTTTTAAATGACATGTAAATATATTATTGGGCTTACAATGTGCTCAAAATTAACATATGTAAAAATACCTTCTTATGTAGCTATATAGATATTACATAATATAATATTTATGTATAAAATGGGCCTTTTAATGTAGAAATATGTTCTGCTAATATACAATTGAACACATTCATTAAAAGCCTGCTTGTATCAAGCATTATATTAGCACTCTTATCTCTCCCATTTCTCCCACACTGTTATTAGGAATGGAAGCTAAATATAATAAACACTAAATTTGAAGTAAGCCCATGATGTCCCCTTGCAAAGCCCTTGACTAATACATGTGTGTGTGTATTTTTGTCTACTGTTAAAAATACCCCGTGCATTGTTCTTAGAATGATATAGCTGACGAGGAGTACCCATCTAAGTGTCTGCGTGATCTGAAAGCACCAGATGTCTCCTGTCAGGTGGGAGTCACAACTTCCAGGCGACCATTGCGTTCCTCATTGCTCAGAGGACTTGCCCGGCAACAGGAGTGTTTTGTAATGTGGGTAACCGAATACCACGTTAAGTAGAACAAACAAGAGATAACCTGGGAAGTAAAATGTTGTCACCTTCTGATTGACATTTTTTTCCTTTTGGGAGAACAATTCCCTGTATGACTTAACCTTTCTACACCTCAAGATTTTTTCTATTTCTTAAAAAGCTGTTTTCACCCCAAACTAGACTCATCTCAAAATATTTCGCTGCCGTATATCTGTTTTTCTCTGATCCTTAGTAATACAAACTTTTGGTTGTTTCAAAATAAGCCAAATTAAATTTGTCTTCTAATGATGTAAAAATTATTTTTTTCTCCATATCTTATATAGTGAATGAATAAATGTATTTTAAAAGTCTTCTATGATAGGTATTTCAATTGTTTACTATCTTTTGCTATTATAAACAGTAATTCTTGGTTAAACTAAAATGTACATAATGTTGTTCTTGTGTTAATATGAAGGATTAATTACCTAAAATGAAACTTCTGAATCAAAGGCATATGCTTTTATAATGTGGGTAGATATTGCTCAATTGCCCTCCATAA